>NW_027443347.1:0-277500 GCF_048569485.1 Anomaloglossus baeobatrachus | reverse complement strand
CTATGTACTTATAACTCCTTTAGGCTGCTTTCACACCTCCGGTTTTTCTTCTGCGGCACAATCCGGCACTTTGCAGGAAAATCGCAACCGTTTTTTTTTGCTGCCGGTTGCGATTTTCCTGCATAGACTTTAATTAGTGCCGCATTGTGCCGCATGGCCTTGCGTTCCATCCGGTTTTTGCCGAATGCGGCAGATTTAGCCGATGCGGCGGCCGGATGTAACATTGCCTGGCACGTTTTTTCGCGCGGCAAAAAAACCCGCATTGCGCCGCATTCGGCCGATGCGGCGCATTTTTCAATGCATGCCTATGGCAGCCGGATGCGTCGCGATGCGGCAAAAACCGCATCCGGCCGCTGCATGCGTTTTTTGCCACTGCGCATGCTCAGTAGCATGCCGCAAGCGGCAAAAACCGGACTGGCCGCAAAGGAAAAACTTATGCAAAGGATGCGGTGTTTTCACCGCATCCGTTGCATAGCTTCCACAGCCGGATTAGCCGCAGAGCTCAAGCCGAATGTGTGAAAGTAGCCTTAATGGTAAAAAAAATAATTATTATTTAGCCATTAACCCCTTCCCCCGGGTGATTATTGCTTCTTTTTCCCCTTCCAAGAGCCATAACTTCTTTATTAGTATATATTTATATGTATATGTATAATATGGGGCAGAATTAGGCTACTTTCACACATCCGGTTTTAGCAGTGCAGCTCAATCCGGCTGTGAAACCTATGCAACGGATGCGGCAAAAACACCGCATCCTTTACAAACGTTTTTTACATGCGGCCCGTCCGTTTTTTGCCGCCTGCGCATGCTACTGAGCATCCGCAATGGCAAAAACCACATGTGGCGGCCGGATGCGTTTTTTGCCGCCTGCGCATGCTACTGAGCATCCGCAATGGCAAAAACCACATGTGGCGGCCGGATGCGTTTTTTGCCGCATCCGGCATCCATAGGGATGCATTGGGAAAAGTAGTTTTTTTTTTGCCGCACAAAAAATCGTGCCAGGCAACGTTCCATCCGGCCGCCGCATCGGCTAAATCTGCCGCATGCGGCAAAAACCGGACGGAACGCAACGCCATGCGGCACAATGCGGCACTAATTAAAGTCTATGCAGGAAAAACGCAACTGGCAGCAAAAAAAAAGGTTGCGTTTTTCCTGCAAAGTGCCAGATTGTGCCGCATAGCTAAAACCGGAGGTGTGAAAGCAGCCTAAGTGGTGAAAAGTTTGTTTTACAAAAAAAATAATAAAAAATAATAATAATAATAATACCGCCATTGTCACCATTTTCTGACTTTTCTCACTTTCCAGGATCTGGGGCTCCAAAACACGTTAATTTTGGTGTTTTGATTTTTTTTTTCTCACTACGCTGTGTACCAATCAGATTACCCTATTTTTTGGATTATAAGACGCACTTTTTTCCCCCCAAATGTTGGGGGAGAGAGGGGGCTGCGTCTTATAATCTGAATGTAGGGCATGGCTGCAGGTAATGAGAGTGCTGCGGTGGAGCGGGTCATCAGCGGCATGCGCAGGCTGTAGCAGCTCCTGCCGTGACCACGTGAGCCCGCTCATTTCATTTGGAGGCATCCTCCCGCCCATGATCTCTCAGCGCTGAAGCCGGCGCTGACAGGTGGGCGGGATGATGGGCGAGGGGTGCGCGCATAATTAGCAGCCGGCCCGCGTGATCACCCCTGGCAACTACATCCTGGAGTGATCATGTGCGGTTATATTCACTGCCCCCGTGCATCATCATCAGCGCGGGGGGCAGTGAATAAGTATAATATACTCACCGTTCCCTGCAGCACCGCGGTGTCGTCCTGTTTGCTGGCCGCTGATCTGTGTAGAGAGCGGTGAGCACAGCGATGACGTCATCCCTGTGCGCACCGCTAGTCTCCACATACATCAGCCGGCAGACAGGAGGACATCACGATGCTGCAGGAACAGCTCCACACAGGTCAGCGGCGCTGCTGACACAGACAGGAGGACGAACAATGCTGCAGGAACAGCTCCACACAGGTCAGCGCCGCTGCTGACACAGACAGGAGGACGAACGATGCTGCAGGAACAGCTCCACACAGGTCAGCGGCGCTGCTGACACAGACAGGAGGACGAACGATGCTGCAGGAGTGAGAAAAGGGGAGTATAAACATTTATTTTTTGTGTGCCACAGGATACAGGACATATACCAAGATGGGGGTATATAGCAGGATGGGGGTATTTATCAGTATGGGGATATATATCAGGATGAGGGTATTTATCAGTATGGGGGTATATGGTAGGATGGGGTATTTATCAGGATGGGGGTATTTATCAAGACTGGGGTATTAAGCAGGATGGGGGTATTTAGCAGGATGTGGGCTATGGATGAGGGTATTTATTGGGATGGGGGTATTTATCAGGATGGGGGTATATATCAGTATGGGGGTATATATCAGGATGGTTGTATTTATCAGTATGGGGGTATATATCAGTATGGGGGTATATATCAGTATGGGGGTATATATCAGGATGGGGGTATTTATCAGGATGGGGTTATTTATCAGGATGAAGGTATTTATCAGGATGGGGGTATATATCAGGATGAGGGTATTTATCAGTATGGGGGTATATAGTAGGATGAGGGTATTTATCAGGATGGGGGTATTTATCGGTATGAGGTTATTTATTAGGATGGGGGTATTTATCAGGATGGGGTATATATCAGGATGAGAGTATCAATATGAGGGTATATATCAGTATGGGGGTATTTATCAGGATGATTGCATTTATCAGTATGGGGGTATATATTATGATGGGGGTATTTAGTAGGATGGGGGTATTTATCAGTATGGGGGTATATATCAGGATGGTTGTATTTATCAGTATGGGGGTATATATCAGTAAGGGGGTATATATCAGGATGGTTGTATTTATCAGTATGGGGGTATATATCAGTATGGGGGTATATATCAGGATGGTTGTATTTATCAGTATGGGGGTATATATCAGTATGGGGGTATATATCAGGATGGTTGTATTTCTCAGTATGGGGGTATATATTATGATGGGGGTATTTAGTAGGATGGGGGTATTTATCAGTATGGGGGTATTTATCAGGATGGTTGTATTTATAAGGATGGTTGTATTCATCAGGATGGGGGTATTTATCAGTATGGGGGTATTTATCAGGATGGTTGTATTTATAAGGATGGTTGTATTTATCAGGATGGGGGTATTTATCAGGATGGTTGTATTTATCAGGATGGGGGTATTTATCAGTATGGGGGTATTTATCAGGATGGGGGTATTTATCAGGATGGTTGTATTTATAAGGATGGTTGTATTTATCAGGATGGTTGTATTTATCAGGATGAGGGTATTTATCAGGATGGGGGTATTTATCAGGATGGTTGTATTTATCAGGATGGGGGTATATATCAGGATGGGGTTATTTATCAGGATGGTTGTATTTATCAGTATGGGGGTATTTATCAGGATGGTTGTATTTATCAGTATGGGGGTATTTATCAGGATGGTTGTATTTATAAGGATGGTTGTATTTATCAGGATGGGGGTATTTATCAGGATGGTTGTATTTATCAGGATGGGGGTATTTATCAGTATGGGGGTATTTATCAGGATGGGGGTATTTATCAGGATGGTTGTATTTATAAGGATGGTTGTATTTATCAGGATGGTTGTATTTATCAGGATGAGGGTATTTATCAGGATGGGGGTATTTATCAGGATGGTTGTATTTATCAGGATGGGGGTATATATCAGGATGGGGTATATATCAGGATGGGGGTATTTATCAGGATGGTTGTATTTATCAGTATGGGGGTATTTATCAGGATGGGGGTATTTATCAGGATGGTTGTATTTATCAGTATGGGGGTATTTATCAGGATGGTTGTATTTATCAGGATGGGGTTATTTATCAGGATGGTTGTATTTATCAGTATGGGGGTATTTATCAGGATGGGGGTATTTATCAGTATGGGGGTATTTATCAGGATGGTTGTATTTATCAGTATGGGGGTATTTATCAGGATGGGGGTATTTATCAGTATGGGGGTATTTATCAGGATGGGGGTATTTATCAGTATGGGGGTATTTATCAGGATGGTTGTATTTATCAGTATGGGGGTATTTATCAGGATGGGGGTATTTATCAGTATGGGGGTATTTATCAGGATGGTTGTATTTATCAGTATGGGGGTATTTATCAGGATGGGGGTATTTATCAGGATGGGGGTATTTATCAGGATGGGGTTATTTATCAGGATGGTTGTATTTATCAGTATGGGGGTATTTATCAGGATGGGGGTATTTATCAGTATGGGGGTATTTATCAGGATGGTTGTATTTATCAGTATGGGGGTATTTATCAGGATGGGGGTATTTATCAGTATGGGGGTATTTATCAGGATGGTTGTATTTATCAGTATGGGGGTATATATTAGGATGCGGGAATATACCAATTCTGCCTATGAGCGGCGCTGTTGCGGTCCGCTCATCCCACTGAAGTGACTCCCCCGGGCTCCGTGACCTGAGATTCGCCCACAGCGCAGTCACTCACAGAGGCTGGGGCCGGCCTCGCTGATGTCATGTCAGCTGGAAGTTGACGTGACATCACCGGAGCCCGGGGGTGACTTCAGTGGGATGAGCGGACCACAATAACACCGCTCATAGGCAGATCTGGCTGAACAAGCTTAGAAACAGCCTTCTCTATCAGTTTTACAGAGATGTGGCCACTGTTGCCGAGCGGTGATCCACCTCTTTAAAGGGAACCTGTCATATTTGGCCACTATAAGCTGCGGCCACCACCAGTGAGCCCTTATATACAGTGTTCTAGAATACTGTATATAAGAGCCCAGGCCGCTCTGTAGAGCGTCATTATACTTACCTTAGGGCGGTCCGGTCCGATGAGGGTCACTGGTCCGGTGCCTCCTCTCTTCTGCAGCGATCCCCGTCCTCTTTCTACCCAGCTCACTATGGATGATGTGTCCTACATCACCCACAGAGGCCGGCATTGTGCTCCTGCGCAGGTACATTTTGATCTGCTCTGCTCAGGGCAGATCATAGTATTGTAGTGCGCATGCGCGGGCAGTCTTTACCCTTTCCTCGTGCCTGCGCACTACAGTCCTTTGATCTCCTCTGAGCAGGGTAGATCAAGGTGCGCCTGCGCAGGACCGCAATGTTGGCTTGTGTGCATGACGTAGGACGCGTCTTCCATACTGGGCTGGTGAGACTGAAGACGGCGATCGCCGCAGAGAGGAAGCGCCGGACCGGAGAACAACCATTGGCCTGGACCGCCCCACAGGTGAGTATAACAAGGCTACTTTCACACTTCCATTTTTCGCTGTGCGGCACAATCCGGCAAAAAAACCTGATGCAACGGATCCGGCGAAAAAACTGATCCGTTGCATCAGTTTTTCCATGCGTTCCTTCCGGTTTTTGACGGATCCATTGTGCTACTGAGCATGCGCAGTTCAAAAAAACTGATCCGGCGGCTGTCTCCGGGTAAAACACGCCGCATGGCGCCGGATCAAAAAACAAAGACAAAAAAACGTTCCCCTCAGCGTTCCATCTGGCCGCTGCACAATCAAATTTTGCCGGATCCGGCAAAAGCCGTATGCAACGCAAGGCCATGCGGCACAATCCGGCGCTAATACAAGTCTATGGGGGAAAGAACGGATCCGGAGGCAATAAACGCTGGAGCCGTTCTTTGCGGTTTTTACCGGATTGTGCCGCACGCCGAAAAACTGATGCGTGAAAGTAGCCTAAAGTGTTCTTACCTTCTACAGAGCGGCCTGGGCGCTTATATACAGTATTCTAGAATGTTGTGTATAAGGGCTCACTGGTGGGGGCCGCAGCTTATAGTCGCCAAATCTGGTGACAGGTTCCCTTTAAATGTGTCCAGGTGGGGGGCTGCATCACAGCAGACACTGCTCACCTCTCCCTGACCTCACCCCCCCCCCACTGCTCACCTCTCCCTGACCTCACCCCCCCCCAGAGAGGTGAGGAGGGGGCAGGATCTGTAGGAGGTTTCATGCCCCAGATACCAGCGCTGCAGAGCTCTCTAGATATCCTATACTGCCTCTATTGTGTGATGCCCTGTGCCTGCAGGACTAGTGCTCTGTATATTACACCATCTAATGTCAGTGCACAGTCTAGCACATACAGTGCTGTATATCACACATTACACCTCGCCTGTATCACAGTATGTGCTATACCAAACCTGCGCAAAGTGCGGCTCACGGGCCACATCCAGCCCTCCCAGGCTGTTCCACTCCGGTCCACAGACCGCAACAGCCAAAGAGCTGAGCACAGCAGCGCGCGAGCCGGGGTGCAGGAACAGTGAATACATTGGTGGAGGACGGTGCCCGTAGCTCCTTCACCAATCACTGTGTGCAGTGCGCACTGCGCAGTGGTGTCATTTTATGGCGTATGCTGTGTGGAGTCACTGCACCGGAGCACAGCACCGAGGAGCAGGAGTCAGGGGAGAACGTGGTCTGTGTTCTTCGTGGGTTTTTTTTCTTTGTGTGTAAGACTCAATTTAGGGACTATATGATGGCTTTATGGAGGCTCATACTGTATATAGGGGCTATACTTTATATAGAGGCTATGTGTGACTCATACTGTATATAGGGGCTGTGTGAGGCTCATACTGTATATAGGGGCTATACTGTATATAGGGGCTGTGTGAGGCTCATACTGTATATAGGGGCTATACTTTATATAGAGGCTATGTGTGACTCATACTGTATATAGGGGCTGTGTGAGGCTCATACTGTATATAGGGGCTATACTTTATATAGAGGCCATGTGTGACTCATACTGTATATAGGGGCTATAATTTATATAGAGGCTATGTGTGACTCATACTGTATGTAGGGGCTGTGTGAGGCTCATACTGTATATAGGGGCTATACTTTATATAGAGGCTATGTGTGACTCAATACTGTATATAGGGGCTATACTTTATATAGAGGCTATGTGACTCATACTGTATATAGGGGCTATACTTTATATAGAGGCTATGTGTGACTCATACTGTATATAGGGTCTGTGTGAGGCTCAAACTGTATATAGGGGCTATACTTTATATAGAGGCTATGTGTGACTCATACTGTATATAGGGGCTTTGTGAGGCTCATACTGTATATAGGGGCTATACTTTATATACAGGCCATGTGTGATTCATACTGTACATAGGGGCTATACTTTATATAGAGGCCATGTGTGACTCATACTGTATATAGGGGCTATAATTTATATAGAGGCTATGTGTGACTCATACTGTATGTAGGGGCTGTGTGAGGCTCATACTGTATATAGGGGCTATACTTTATATAGAGGCTATGTGTGACTCAATACTGTATATAGGGGCTATACTTTATATAGAGGCTATGTGACTCATACTGTATATAGGGGCTATACTTTATATAGAGGCTATGTGTGACTCATACTGTATATAGGGTCTGTGTGAGGCTCAAACTGTATATAGGGGCTATACTTTATATAGAGGCTATGTGTGACTCATACTGTATATAGGGGCTTTGTGAGGCTCATACTGTATATAGGGGCTATACTTTATATACAGGCCATGTGTGATTCATACTGTACATAGGGGCTATACTTTATATAGAGGCCATGTGTGACTCATACTGTATATAGGGTCTGTGTGAGGCTCATACTGTATATAGGGGCTATACTTTATATAGAGACTATGTGATTCATACTGTATATAGGGGCTATACTTTAAATAGAGGCTATGTGATTCATACTGTATATAGGGGCTATACTTTATATAGAGGCTATGTGTGACTCATACTGTATATAGGGTCTGTGTGAGGCTCAAACTGTATATAGGGGCTATACTTTATATAGAGGCTATATGTGACTCATACTGTATATAGGGGCTGTGTGAGGCTCATACTGTATATAGGGGCTATACTTTATATACAGGCCATGTGTGACTCATACTGTACATAGGGGCTATACTTTATATAGAGGCCATGTGTGACTCATACTGTATATAGGGGCTGTGTGAGGCTCATACTGTATATAGGGGCTATACTTTATATAGAGACTATGTGTGACTCATACTGTATATAGGGGCTATACTTTATATAGAGACTATGTGTGACTCATAGTGTATATAGGGGCTGTGTGAGGCTCATACTGTATATAGGGGCTATACTTTATATAGAGGCCATGTGTGACTCATACTGTATATAGGGGCTATACTTTATATAGAGGCTATGTGTGACTCACTGTATATAGAGGCTGTGTGAGGCTCATACTGTATATAGGGGCTATACTTTATATAGAGGCCATGCGTGACTCATACTGTATATAGGGGCTATACTTTATATAGAGACTATGTGTGACTCACTGTATATAGGGGCTATACTTTATATAGAGACTATGTGTGACTCATACTTTATATAGGGGCTGTGTGAGGCTCATACTGTATATAGGGGCTATACTTTATATAGAGGCTATGTGTGACTCATACTGTATATAGGGGCTATACTTTATATAGCGGCTATGTGACTCATACTGTATATAGGGGCTATACTTTATATAGAGGCTATGTGTGACTCATACTGTATATAGGGTCTGTGTGAGGCTCAAACTGTATATAGGGGGATATACTTTATATAGAGGCTATATGTGACTCATACTGTATATAGGGGCTATACTTTATATACAGGCCATGTGTGACTCATACTGTACATAGGGGCTATACTTTATATAGAGGCCATGTGTGACTCATACTGTATATAGGGGCTGTGTGCGGCTCATACTGTATATAGGGGCTATACTTTATATAGAGGCCATGTGTGACTCATACTGTATAAAGGGGCTATACTTTATATAGCGGCTATGTGACTCATACTGTATATAGGGACTATACTTTATATAGAGGCTATGTGTGACTCATACTGTATATAGGGTCTGTGTGAGGCTCAAACTGTATATAGGGGCTATACTTTATATACAGGCCATGTGTGAGGCTCATACTGTACATAGGGGCTATACTTTATATAGAGGCCATGTGTGACTCATACTGTATATAGGGGCTGTGTGAGGCTCATACTGTATATAGGGGCTATACTTTATATAGAGACTATGTGTGACTCATACTGTATATAGGGGCTATACTTTATATAGAGACTATGTGTGACTCGTATATAGGGGCTGTGTGAGGCTCATACTGTATATAGGGGTTATATTTTATATAGAGGCCATGTGTTACTCATACTGTATATAGGGCCTATACTTTATATAGAGGCTATGTGTGACTCATACTGTATATATGGGGCTATACTTTATATAGAGGCTATGTGACTCATACTGTATATAGGGGCTATACTTTATATAGAGGCTATGTGTGACTCATACTGTATATAGGGGCTGTGTGAGGCTCATACTGTATATAGGGGTTATACTTTATATAGAGGTCATGTGTGACTCATACTGTATATAGGGGCTATACTTTATATAGAGGCTATGTGTGACTCATACTGTATATAGGGGCTGTGTGAGGCTCATACTGTATATAGGGGCTATACTTTATATAGAGGTCATGTGTGACTCATACTGTATATAGGGGCTATACTTTATATAGAGGCTATGTGTGACTCATACTGTATATAGGGGCTGTGTGAGGCTCATACTGTATATAGGGGCTATACTTTATATAGAGGCCATGTGTGACTCATACTGTATATAGGGGCTATACTTTATATAGAGGCTATGTGTGACTCATACTGTATATAGGGGCTGTGTGAGGCTCATACTGTATATAGGGACTATACTTTATATAGAGGCTATGTGTGACTCATACTGTATATAGGGGCTTTGTGAGGCTCATACTATATATAGGGGCTATACTTTATATAGAGGCCATGTGTGACTCATACTGTATATAGGGGCTATACTTTATATAGAGGCTATGTTTGACTCATACTGTATATAGGGGCTGTGTGAGGCTCATACTGTATATAGGGGCTATACTTTATATAGAGGCTATGTGTGACTCATACTGTATATAGGGGCTGTGTGAGGCTCATACTGTATATAGGGGCTATACTTTATATAGAGGCCTTGGGTGACTCATACTGTATATAGGGGCTGTGTGAGGCTCATACTGTATATAGGGGCTATACTTTATATAGAGGCTATGTGTGACTCATACTGTATATAGGGGCTGTGTGAGGCTCATACTGTATATAGGGGCTATACTTTATATAGAGGCTATGTGTGACTCATACTGTATATAGGGGCTGTGTGAGGCTCATACTGTATATAGGGGCTATACTTTATATAGAGGCTATGTGTGACTCATACTGTATATAGGGGCTGTGTGAGCCACATACTGTATATAGGGGCTATACTTTATATAGAGGCCATGTATGACTCATACTGTGTATAGGGGTTGTGTGAGGCTCATACTGTATATAGGCGCTATACTTTATATAGAGGCTATGTGTGACTCGTACTGTATATAGGGGCTGTGTGAGGCTCATAATGTATATAGGAGTAGTGATGGGCTTTCTTGCAGATACCTGCGGGTCCAACCGGGTTAAAAGAAACCCTGGTTCTGGCCCGGCATTGATCCCGGGTATCTGAACACCAGTCCCCATATAAGTCTATGGGAGACTAAATCAGGAGCTTAAAGCTAACCTGTCACCAGATTTGGCGACTATAAGCCACCATCAGTGATTCCTTATATACAGCAATCTAGAATACTGTATATAAGAGCCCAGGCAGCTGTGTAAAATGTAAAAAACTATTTTATAATACTTACCTAGGGGGCGGTCCGGTCCGATGGGTGTCGCTGCTTTCTGCTCCGGAGCTTCCTCTCTGCTGCAATATCCGTCCGCCTTCTATCCAGCCCAGAGTTATAGGGTATTGGTGTGCACTCAGCTAGAGTATGGTTTCATTAGAGGTGCTAGTGTGGGGTCAATAGTCCCAGAACGTATTATATAATAGACACTGCACTCTCTTGTTGATAAAATGAAGACAAAAAGTTTTTTTCTTTGCAAAAAAGTGATTACTTATTTGATGGCGACAAAAGGTGGTGGACGTTTCGGCCCAACGGCCTTTATCACGTATAGTCGCTCCACAAGAGGGCTGTTTCAGAAGAAAAGAAAATAATGGAGCAGGATGGAAGGAGTGCCACCAAGAATAGTTTATGATACAAGATTTTCCAGAGGATGAAGTCTTTTATCTTTCTATATTCATGTGAATCACATAGAAGTTTGGGTGGTTGTAAGAGGACATGTAGATAAGCACCATCTGATAAAGGCTCCTGCAGACGTCTCTCATATGGAGGAGGAGGTTTTACACATTGGTGGGGTGGATATTTTCCTTCTGTTCGCCACCTTCCCAGGATCTGGCCGTCAGAAAATATCCACCCCACCAATGTGTAAAACCTCCTCCTCCATATGAGAGACGTCTGCAGGAGCCTTTATCAGATGGTGTTTATCTACATGTCCTCTTACAACCACCCAAACTTCTATGTGATTCACATGAATATAGAAAGATAAAAGACTTCATCCTCTGGAAAATCTTGTATCATAAACTATTCTTGGTGGTACTCCTTCCATCCTGCTCCATTATTTTCTTTTCTTCTGAAACAGCCCTCTTGTGGAGCGACTATACGTGATAAAGGCCGTTGGGCCGAAACGTCCACCATCTTTTGTCGCCATCAAATAAATAATCACTTTTTTGCAAAGACAAAAACTTTTTGTCTTCATTTTATCAACAAGAGAGTGCAGTGTCTATTATATAATTCTATCCAGCCCAGGCCAGCATTGCTGAGGGGAGGTCAAAGTACTGTAATGCGCAGGCACGAGGAAAGGTTATAGACCTCCCGCACATGCGCAGCACAATACACTGATCTATTCTGCCCTGAGTAAGGTAGATAAACGTGCGCCTGCGTAGAACCTCAATACCAGCTAGTATGGATGACGTAGGACGTGTCCTGCTCATGGGCCTCAGAAGAAGAAGGGCGGAGATCTCTGCAGAGAGGAGGCCCTGGACCGGAGATCAGCGACACTCATAGGACCTGACCGCCCCCTAGGTGAGTATTCGTTCTCCATAGAGCCTGGGCTCTTATATACAATATTCTGGAATGCTGTATATAAGGCGGCGGTGATTGCACCGACATTATCTAGGACGTACCCAGTACGTCCAATGTCAGTAAGAGGTTAAACAAACCATTAAAAAAAAACAAAACAGAGTGCAGTTGCCCTCCAATTTTGATTAATCAGACGACTGATGGCTGGTATTCTCAGTCTGGTGAGACCCATGCTTATTTGCTTTCCCCCAGCCAAAAAATTGCAGCCTACAGCCACCCAGGATTGTCACATCCATTAGATAGAGCTGCGCGATAATCGGTGCTGTCACTCATGTTCTTCTCGTTCTCAGCTGGAGGGTTTTTTGTCCAGGAGGTGTAGATTGGGTGCAGGAATATGGTATAAAAAACTTTGCACCAAATCTGCATCTCTTGGCCAAAAAAAAAAATCACAAAAACGGTTTTGGCACCGCAATATTTCTGTACCCAATCTACACCTCCTGGCAAATAAATCACATCATTATCGCATCAATACGACATGGTGGCTTTTTGCCAATATGCAACCAAATACTCAACATGCGCATGTACGGTGCCGGATTACTGTGTTCAATGGTGCCGTGTAATCCGGCAGCATTGAACTCAATAATCTGGTTCTTTGGTGCCAGATTATTCAATTTAATGGTGCTGGGTTACCGGATTAGCCGACACTATTGAACTCAGTAATCCAGTACCATTGACCTTAATCATCTGGTTCAATGTTGCACGATTAATGAATTACTGAGTTCAGTGGTGATGGATTACCGGTTTATCCGGCACCATTGAACTCAGTAATCTGGCACTATTGAATCTGGTTCAGGGGTGCCGGATTAACGAATTAATGAGTTCAGTGGTGCCGGATAATCCGGTTACCCAGCACCATTGAAATGAATAATCCAGCACCATGAATAATCCAGGAATCCGGCACCATTGAACTCAATCATCTGGTTCAATTGTGCCAGATTAACGGATTACTGAGTTCAATGCTGCTGAATAATTCGATAACCCTCACCATTGTGATGAATAATACAGTAATCCGGCACCGTTGACCTCAATCATCTGGTTCAATGTTGCAGGATTAATGGATTACTGAGTTAGGTGGTGCTGGGTTACCGATTTATCCGGCACCATGGAACTCAGAAATCTAGCACCATTGAATTTAATCATCTGGTTCAATGGTGCCAGATTATGGATTATGGAGTTCAATGGTGCCGAGTAGTTCGGTAACCCAGCACCATTAAGATGAAGAATCTAGCACCATTGAACGTAATCATCTAATTCAATGGTGCCGGATTAATGGATTACTGAGTTCAGTGGTACTGGGTAATCCGAACCTGCAGGGGTGTTTATGGGGGTAAATAGGAGAAAAAGGGTGTTTTTGGTTCTTCAATTAAACGAAAGCCAATTGACTTAACTCCTTAACAACCGCAATACATTTTACAGGGGTGGTTCACTACTCTGCAGTAGTGACCACATTCTGTAAATGTGATAGGGGGGCTTTTTGTAAATACCTTGTGTTGCTAATTCATCCTCTGAGCAGCGCTATCACGGTCCACTCTTCCCCATCACGTGACCCCCCCCGGGGTCCGTGACCTCTGGGATCCGGTGATGTCACGTCAACTTCCACCACGGCCGGCCCCAGTCTTCCTGAGTGACTGGGCTGTGGGAGGCGTTTCACCGCTCATCACAGCCCAGCATCACAGCCCAGCATCACAGCCCAGCATCACAGCCCAGCATCACAGCACAGCAGCACAGCCCAGCATCACAGCACAGCATCACAGCCCAGCATCACAGCCCAACAGCACAGCCCAGCATCACAGCCCAGCATCACAGCACAGCATAGCATCACAGCCCAGCAGCACAGCCCAGCATCACAGCCCAGCATCACAGCCCAGCATCACAGCACAGCATCACAGCCCAGCATCACAGCCCAGCAGCACAGCCCAGCATCACAGCACAGCATCACAGCACAGCATCACAGCCCAGCATCACAGCCCAGCATCACAGCACAGCAGCACAGCCCAGTATCACAGCCCAGCATCACAGCCCAGAAGCACAGCACAGCATCACAGCCCAGCAGCACAGCCCAGCAGCACAGCCCAGCATCACAGCACAGCATCACAGCCCAGCATCACAGCACAGCATCACAGCACAGCATCTTGCGTGTTCTCGCCTTCACTGCAGAGCGCCGCAGTAAAATAGGTAAATTAGTGAAAGGGGGAATATGTGGGCGAGTGTTTTTTCAAATAAAACATTTTTTGTTGTCTTTATTTTTTTTTATTACTGACTGGGTTTGTATTGTCAGGTATCTGATAGACACTTGACATTACTAACCCTGGGGCTTGATGCTTGCTAACATTTCACAGCAGGCATCAACCCCTTATTACCCCATTTGCCAGCACAGCAGGGCAACGGGATGAGCCGAGTTGAAGTGCCAGGATTGGCGCATCTAATGTATGCACCACTTCTGGACGGCTGTGCCCTGCTATTTTTAGGCTGGGAAGGGCCAAATAAACATGGTCCTTCCCACCCTGAGAATACCAGACCACAGCTGTCAGCTCACCTTGACTGGTGATCCAATTTGGGGGAGGGACCTCCACGGGTTTTTTTTTAATAATATATTTATTTAGAAATTATTAAATAAACAAAACAGTGTGGGATCCCTCTATATTGGGTCACCAGCCAAGGTGAAGCTGACAGCTGCGGTCTACAGGCGGCTTTAGCCTAGCTGACTAGCAAATATAGGGGAGCGGGCCAGCGCTGAGGAGGGGAGGGCCAGCACTGCGGAGAAGAGAGAGGGGTTTATTTTCTCTCTTCCTTAGCCGGCTATTGCCATTCTCGCCCTGCACTCGCGGTACACCGGGTGTACTGCGAGTGCAGTGCGATTTTTCTCTCGCCCCATAGACTTGAATGGGTGCGAGAGAAAGAGGATCGCATTACACCCAGAGCATGCTGCGACTGTTTTTTCGGTCCTATTAGGGCTGAGAAAATAATCGCTCATGGGTGCTGACACATAGGCTAATATTGGTCCGAGTGGAATACGATGTTTTATCGCACTCCACTCGCTCCGATTTTCATGCCGTGTGTCTTAGGCCTAAAATCCGCTAGCACTCGTCCAACTAATACGGTGGCTGAGCCCTTACATCCAATATTGCAGTGTCTCAGCAATTTCAAGTTGGTGACAACAAAAGTACAAATGTAAATGAGGCCTAATTTAAAGATTGTATCTCATCAATATCTATGTCCACTTTCATTGTTTTAGCTATGAAGATAAAAATAAGAAGAGGAGGAATGGCCCCTACCAGAGAGCCAGAGAGCAGCAACCGAGAGGTAAGCAATCAACATACGAAGTCATGTATTTGTGAAGAATAGTTAGACTCGCTGTCTGTGACCATGTGCATGTTATTATTATTAATTACATTACATTAATCCTATGGCGCTTTACATGTGAAAAAGGCGCATACATAGACAAGAACAATAATCATCAACATTTCATGGCACGAACACGTACAGGAGAAGAGAGGACCCTGCCCGCGAGGGCTCACAGTCTACAGGAGGAGAGAGGACCCTGCCCGCGAGGGCTCACAGTCTACAGGAGGAGAGAGAACCCTGCCCGAGAGGGCTCACAGTCTACAGGAGGAGAGAGGACCCTGCCCGAGAGGGCTCACAGTCTACAGGAGGAGAGAGGACCCTGCCCGTGAGGGCTCACAGTCTACAGGAGGAGAGAGGACCCTGCCCGCGAGGGCTCACAGTCTACAGGAGGAGAGAGGACCCTGCCCGCGAGGGCTCTCAGTCTACAGGAGGAGAGAGGACCCTGCCCGCGAGGGCTCACAGTCTACAGGAGGAGAGAGGACCCTGCCCGAGAGGGCTCACAGTCTACAGGAGGAGAGAGGACCCTGCCCGAGAGGGCTTCACAGTCTACAGGAGGAGAGAGGACCTTGCCCGAGAGGGCTCACAGTCTACAGGAGGAGAGAGGACCCTCCCCGAGAGGGCTCACAGTCTACAGGAGAAGAGAGGACCTTGCCCGCGAGGGCTCACAGTCTACAGGAGGAGAGAGAACCCTGCCCGCGAGGGCTCACAGTCTACAGGAGGAGAGAGGACCCTGCCCGCGAGGGCTCACAGTCTACAGGAGGAGAGAGGACCCTGCCCGCGAGGGCTCACAGTCTACAGGAGAAGAGAGGACCTTGCCCGTGAGGGCTTACAGTCTACAGGAGGAGAGAGGACCCTGCCCGCGAGGGCTCACAGTCTACAGGAGAAGAGAGGACCCTGCCCGCGAGGGCTCACAGTCTACAGGAGGAGAGAGGACCCTGCCCGCGAGGGCTCACAGTCTACAGGAGGAGAGAGGACCCTGCCCGCGAGGGCTCACAGTCTACAGGAGGGGTTGTCGGGTCTCCGAATAATAGTTAGACTCGCTGTATGTCCCGATTTCTGGCTTCCTCGGGCAGTTACACGCTGACTAGTCTCATCTGGCTTCTCTCAATTCTCTTCTGATAGAGGTCGGATGAGACTAGTTGTCACGTGAATGCAAGAATGCAAATGGCATGAGTCCATGTAATCATGACAATGTGAGATATACACAGAGGAACTAGATTTTTCATTTTTGTTGGAAAAAGCCATTGAAGAACTGAAGGCTCAGTCGGCAATTCACTGGCTTTTCCTGTCGGCTGCTCTCCTGATATGAGAGCTTTTGTGTATCCCACATAACCTGATCCCAGCAGCCTCTCGCCCTATCACCCACCTCCTGTCATCTTCTGACCTCGAGCAGTTATCAGTCCAAAAAGATCAACCCCACTCTTTGGCTGCTCAGCAGCTGTCGCTGCTCGTTTTCTCCATCAGCTGCCTAGCACGGTGCTTGTTTAAGATACTTTAGTTCCATAATCTAATCTGTTTTCTAATTCCCCACCATTCTGTATCTACACTAAGGGGTGCTTCACACATAGTGAGATCGCTAGCGAGATCGCTGCTGAGTCATGGTTTTTGTGACGCACCAGTGACCTCATTAGCGATCTCGCTGTGTGACACTGAGCAGTGATCTGGCCCCTGCTGTGAGATCGCTGCTCGTTACACACAGTGCTGGTTCATTTTTTGGTCTTTGCTCTCCCGCTATGAAGCACACATCGCTGTGTGTGACAGCGAGAGAGCAATGATCTGAATGTGCAGGGAGCAGGGAGCCGGCGTCTGACAGCCTGCGGTCAGCTGTAACCAAGGGAAATATCGGGTAACCAAGCGAAGGGCTTTCTTACCCGATATTTACCTTAGTTACTAGCGTCCGCCGCTCTCACGCTGCCAGTGCCGGCTCCCTGCACATGTAGCCGGAGTACACATCGGGTAATTAACCCGATGTGTGCTCTGGCTAGGAGTGCAGGGAGCCAGCGCTAAGCGGTGTGCGCTGGTAACCAAGGTAAATATCGGGTAACAAGCGCTTGGTTACCCGTTGTGTACCGTGGTTATCAGTGTAAGCAGCTTCCAGACGCCGGCTCCCTGCAAGCGCAGCATCGCTTCCACATCGCTGCTGGCTGGGAGCTGGTCACTGGTCGCTGGTGAGATCTGCCTGATTGACAGCTCACCAGCGACCATGTAGTGACGCAGCAGCGATCCTGACCAGGTCAGATCGCTGGTGGGATCGCTGCTGCGTCGCTAAAGTGTGACGGTACCCTAACAGCTGCTGTGTGTATTATTTATTTCCTATTTCCTGTCTGACGATTCTTTTGAGTACCCAGCATGCACTGGGATACTCAAACAAAGCATCATCAGAAGGCAGAGGTTGCAGTCACTTCCACCACTGCCTCTGCCCTTCCCTAGAACAAAGTGTCATCAGTGACGCATGCTTTAGGGGCACTGCTCTGACCCAAGTGTCTTACTAGTGCAGTGTGTGCGTGCCGCCCCCCATGCACTGTCTTCCTTGTGCTCTCACTCTTCCCCCCCCCCCCCCCATGCGCTGTCTTCCTAGTGCAGTGTCGCACCCCTGCGTACTGTCCCCTCCCCTCTTGTCCAGTGTCACCCCTGTGTAAGGATTGCAGTGTCCGCACTGGCAGAGACCAGTGACTTTACCTACAAGGCAGCGCTGATCTCCTGTATCGCCGGATATTATGACCCCGCCGGCTTATTACTATTGATAAGCCGACAACAGCCCGGACTCTGCACTGGAGAGAGACGCTGCACTAGGAAACCACTCATAGACACAGCGGTGACAGCGCCGCCCCTGATACAAGCGTCACTAGTGCGGGGTAGTGGCTGTGGAAGTGACTGCAACCAGCAGCAGAGACTCAGCTGGACCAGGGGAGGGTGAGTAAAGGCCGCTTTACACGCTACGACATCACTAAAGCGTCGGTGGGGTCACGGAATTTGGGACGCACATCCGGCCGCGTTAGCTATGTTGTTGCGTGTGACACCTATTAGCGATTTTGAATCGTTGCAAAAACGTGCAAAATCGCTAACCGTTGACATACCCCCCTATTCTCGAATATTGTTGCTGCTGCAGGTACGATGTTGTTCGTCGTTCCGGCAGCAGCACACATCGCTACGTGTGACACCGCAGGAACGAGGAACCTCACCTTACCTGCGGCCGCCGGCAATGAGGAAGGAAGGAGGTGGGCGGGATGTTTGTCCCGCTTATCTCCGCCCCTCCGCTTTGATTGGGCGGCCGCTTAGTGACGTCGCTATGACGCCAAACGCACCACCCCCTTAGAAAGGAGGCGGTGCACCGGTCACAGCGACGTCGCTATGCAGGTAAGTAGTGTGACCGGTGCGCGCAATTTTGTACGCCACGGGCAGCGATATGCCCATGTCGCACAAACGATGGGGGCGGGTACGCACGCTAGCGATATCGGTACCAATATCGCAGCGTGTAAAGCGGCCTTAAGAAGCAAATTGTTGTAAAAACTTCTTCTGGGAAGTAGAGGTGCTCTTAAAGGGAAGATGTCCTCAAAAAAAATTTCAATAACTGAAAAATTGTAAGTATTAATATTTTAATGTTATGTTTAAAAAATATATATTTGTATTTAATTGAGAAAAATGTATAAAAAAAAAATAAAAGTTCGATATATTCCCCTCTTAAACACTAGGGGGAGCAGCTACTGAAATCCTACTGTAGAACTACTGTAGAAACAGCTCACATTACAGCTGCAGTAAAAGTGGGCGGAGTCTGCTCTCCTGTGTGTGATGTCACCTCCCCTCCCAATCTGGGGGTTTCCAAAGGATAAGAGCATGAAGTTTAGGATCACAGTGCAGAGCCAAATTACTGCTGACCACAGAGTGCTCCTAATATGTGCAAAGTGTCACTGAGGCCCGCTGCATAGTGCTCCACTGTATCCCAATGCCCCACACTGCCTGACTGCATCCCAATGCCCCACACTGCCTACTGACTGCATCACAATGCCCCACACTGCCTACTGACTGCATCCCAATGCCCCACACTGCCTACTGACTGCATCCCAATGCCCCACACTGCCTGACTGCATCCCAATGCCCCACACTGCCTACTGACTGCATCACAATGCCCCACACTGCCTGACTGCATCCCAATGCCCCACACTGCCTGACTGCATCCCAATGCCCCACACTGCCTGACTGCATCACAATGCCCCACACTGCCTAACTGTATCCCAATGCCCCACACTGCCTGACTGCATCCCAATGCCCCACACTGCCTGACTGCATCACAATGCCCCACACTGCCTAACTGTATCCCAATGCCCCACACTGCCTGACTGCATCCCAATGCCCCACACTGCCTACTGACTGTTTCTTTGTCGCTCTATTGGGAGACCCAGACAATTGGGTGTATAGGCTATGCCTCCGGAGGCTGCACAAAGTATTACACTTAAAAGTGTTAAGCCCCTCCCCTTCTGCCTATACACCCCCCGTGCTCTCACGGGATCCTCAGTTTTTTTGCTTTGTGCGAAGGAGGCAGATCTGCACACATAGCTCCACAGATTAGTCAGCAGCAGCTGCTGACTATTTCGGATGGAAGAAAAGTGGGCCCATATAGGGCCCCCAGCATGCTCCCTTCTCACCCCACTCTTTGTCGGCGGTGTTGTTAAGGTTGAGGTACCCATTGCGGGTACGGAGGCTGGAGCCCACATGCTGTTTTCCTTCCCCATCCCCCTCAGGGCTCTGGTGGAAGTGGGATCCTATCGGTCTCCAGGCACTGAGGCCGTGCTCCATCCACAACTCCTGAGGAGCCTGCTGGATAGGAGCCGGGTATCGATCAGGGACAGGGCCCTGCATCTTTGAGGTACTCTGTGTCCCCGTGGGGACCGCGCACAGCAGCACTCCAGCATTGCTGGGTGTGCTAGTGCACCGGGGACCGCGGCGCTGACCGCCTTTGGTGCCATTATACACTGCAGCGGTGCTGAGTGTATTTGTGTATGGGGACGGCCGCGCTGACCGCCGCCGCCATTGTTTTCACTGAGGCGCGGCTGGGACTTGTAGTGCGCCGGGGACTCTGCGCTGGCCGCGCTTTTACGGCGGCCGCGCTTATAACTAGAGTCCCCGGCTTTTTGGGCCTAGTCTCCGTTCTTCCCGCCCTCAGCCCTGCCAGTCAGGGGAAGGGCGGGACGCTGCACAGGACGAGCAGCACTGAGGGCTGGAGCATGCTTTGCATACTCCACCCCCCTCACTGTGCACTCTGTGACTCCAACTCCCGCACTTTCTCGGTCACGCCCACGACTCCCTCATCTCCTCAGGACGCCGGCAGCCATTACTGTCAGCTCCTAGGACGCTGCAGAGGGGAGACAAACTCTGGGGGACCCAGGCACGAGTTCAGGGGGCCACACAACCGCTTTCAGCGGGCGGTAAGCAGCACCTGAGGTGCTGATTTCCCTGGTGTAGTAGTGTGTTTAGAGTTTATATCTTTGCTATACTTTACACTGTATGGTGCACAGTCAATTTTCTGGTTATATACCCTGTGGTGTGGCTCAAGGGGCAACAAAACACAGGCTTACTGAGCTGCCAGCGCTGCATGTGCAAACCGGCAGGTTCCATTGACCCTCATGGTGGACCCCTGTGGCATTTGTTCTGGCCTCTGCTCAAGGGGTCCCAGGGACAACAACCAAACAGATCCAGGTGACAGGGACGGAGTTTGCAGTTTTTACTGACAGACTTTCTGAGACTATGGCTAAAATACTAGAAGCTGGCAGTCCAGACTGATATCTCAGACCATGGGCACTGTACAATCACTGCCCTCTATTCCCCTCAGTTGGAACAACAATGTTCCCCAGGGGTGTCTCATAGGTCCCAGGGTGAAGCTCTGACACGGACCGCAGTCCCAGACCGCTTAGGCGAGCTCGCTTAGACACCCCCTCGACCTCATCACATTGTTCAGGGTCTCAGAGAAATGACTCTCTGTATCAGAAGAGGAGGTGGCTGATCAGGATTCTGATCCTGATGCCGCTCTCTACCTTGATATCCCTGAGGCGGACGCCATAGTGAATGCTCTTATTGCGTCCATAAAAAATGATGCTGGATGTTTCTCTCTCAGGCTCATCCAGCAGAAGGGTCACCTTCTCAAGGTCCCCCAAGAGTACAGCGAGTAGGTTTCTGGATCACTCTGACGTCTCGGAGGCAGTCCAGACACGCCGAGTTGGTCCGGATAAGCGTTTCTTCCAAGCGCTTTAAGGATACACTTTATCCTTTCCCCCCTGACGTGGTCAGGGCTGGACTCAGTGTCCCAAGGTGGATTCTCCAATCTCTAGACTGGCGGCTAGATCCATAGTGGCAGTTGAAGATGGGGATTCGCTCAGGGATGCCACTGACAGACAGATGGAGCTCTGGTTGAAATCCATCTATGAAGCTATCGGCGCGCCTTTTGCTCCAGCATTCGCAGCCCTATGGGCGCTCCAAGCTATTGCAGCGGGTCAGGCGCAAATTGACGCACTTGCACGTACGTCTGCGCCGCAAGTGGCGTCTGTAACCTCTCAAACTTCGGCATTGCGTCCTACGCTATTAATGCTGTCCTGGACTCTGCGAGCCGTACGGCGGTTGCAGCCGACAATTCGGTGGCAATATGCAGGGCCTTGTGGCTTCGGGAATGGAAGGCAGACTCAGCTTCCAAAAAAGTGCTTAACCGGTTTGCCATTTTTCTGGCGACCGTTTGTTTGGTGAGAGGCTGGATGAAATCATCAACCAATCCTGGGAAAGGACACATCCTTACCCCAGACCAAACCAAGATTACCCCAACAGAGAATGGGACAGTCGAGGTTTCGGTCCTTTCCGGGCGCGGGCAGGTCCCAATTCTCCTCGCCCAAACGTCCTCAGAAGGGTCAGAGGAACTCCGATCCATGGCGGTCTAAGGCACGCCCTTAAAAGACCGCCGGAGGTGCCGCCACCAAGTCGGCTTCCTCATGACCTACGGCCCTCACACCCCATCCTCGGTCGGAGACAGGCTCTCCCGCCTTTCAGACATTTCGCTGCCACAGGTTAAGGACCGTTGGGTGAGAGACATTCTGTCTCACGGTCACAGGATAGAGTCAACTCTCGTCCTCCGACTTGATTTTTCAGAACATCCCCGCCTCCCGGGCGAGCCGATGCTCTTCTACAGGCGCTGGGCACTCTGAAAACAGAAGGAGTGGTGATCCCGGTTCCTCTTCAGCAACAGGGTCACGGTTTTTACTCCAACCTGTTTGTGGTCCCAAAGAAGGACGGATCTTTCCGTCCTGTCCTGGACCTAAAACTGCTCCACAAACATGTAAAAGCCAAGCGGTTCAGGATGGAATCCCTCCGCTCCGTCATCGCCTCAATGTCCCAAGGAAATTTCTTCAGCGCTCTATTGGGAGACCCAGACGATTGGGGTATAGCTACTGCCCTCTGGAGGCCACACAAAGCACTACATCAAAAGTGCAAGGCCCCTCCCCCTCTGGCTATACCCCCCCCGTGGTATCACGGGTTCTCCAGTTTTAGCTTTGTGTGCGAAGGAGGTCAGACATTCCATGCATAGCTCCACAGATTTTAGTCAGCAGTAGCTGCTGACTATTTCGGATGGAAGAAAAGAGGACACATATAGTGTCCCCAGCATGCTCCCTTCTCACCCCTGGATGGTGTTGTAAGGTTGAGGTACCTATTGCTGGTACAGGGCTGGAGCCTGACATGCTGTTTTCCTTCCACATCCCCTGGTAGGGCTCTGTGGAAGTGGGATCCTGCCGGCCTCTCAGCTCTGACGCCGGGCTCCATCCACAGACCCATTAGAACCTGTTGGAGACGGAGCAGGAGTACGATCAGGGACAGGCCCTGCATCATACAGGTACTCTGTGTCCCCGGCAGGCACAGACACACTCCGGGCTGGCTGGGTGTTGTAGTGCGCCGGGGACCGCAACGTTGGAGTTAGTGTCCCTACAGATTACTGGGGGATTTTTTTTTTGTGTATGGGAACGCAGCGCCGACCCCCTCTGGACCGGGCGGCGCTGCTGTGACTTGTGGTGCGCCGGGGATCCGCCGTCCGCGCTTTTACGGCGGCGGCGGTTATAAATTGAGTCCCCGGCTTTTTGGGCCTAGGACGCCGGCAGCTCCGATTCGTTCCCGCCCCCACCCTGTCATTCAGGGTAGGGGAGAGACGCTGTTCGCTAGCAGCGACGAGGGCTGGAGCCTGATTTACATGCTCCAGCCCTCACACTAGGCACAGAGGGAAGCAGGCTTCCCGCTCTTAGCCAGGAACGCCCAGGGCCCGCCCCCCCTTCTCTCTCAGACGCCGGCAGCCATTACATGCAGTCTGGCTGGAGGAAGGACGCAAGGCTCTGGGAGACCTGGACTAGGGGCTATCTGGCGACCACACACCCGCTTTTTAAGCGGGCGGTAAGCGATTTGTCTGTGCTGGTCCCTCTAGTGCCTCACGGTGTATCGGTGTACTGTACAGATATATAGATATTGTATTTCTTGCACTGTGAGGTCGCTTCTGGCTGCATCTCCCAGATCACTCTGTGGAAGCAGCAACATGCCATCCTCAAAACGCAAGGCTGCCAAGGCCAGGGCTGTGTGTGCTGCGTGTGCTGCATGTGGGGCTAATCTACCAGCAGGCTCCCATTGTGTGCAATGCTCCGACCCGGTGCTGCTTCGCCAGCCGGAGTCAGGAGGGGTAGTGACCCAGGCTGAGACGCCTGTAAGTTCTGCCCCGGTGACAGGGACAGACTTTGCAGTTTTTGCGGATAATATGTCTGTGTCTATGGCAAAAATCCTTGAAACCTTGCAATCTATGCATGGGGCTCAGTCTTTGGACACGGCGAGGCCTCTGTCCTCAGGTCCCCCTCACTTGGAATTAATCCAGCCCACAGGGGGGTCCCCGGCTTCACAGGCCGAGGATTATGACTCAGATGATAGCCCCAGCCACCCTAAGCGAGCTCGCTGGGAAAGACCCTCGACGTCATCACACTGCTCAGGGTCTCAGCGCAATCAGTCTCCCTGTGATGTGTCTGATGAGAGTGATCAGGAATCCATTCCTGGAACCCCTCTCAACCTGGATACCCCTGATGGGGATGCCATGGTAAACGACCTTATCTCAGCCATCAATAGGCTGTTGGATATTTCTCCCCCAGCCCCTTCAGCAGAAGAGGCGGCTGCGGAGCAGGAGAAGTTTCGTTTCCTTTATCCCAAGCGTAAATTGAGTGCTTTGTTGGATCACGCTGACTTCAGAGAATCAATCCAGAAGCGCGACGCTCACCCAGAAAGGCGTTTCTCTAAACGATCTAAAGATACGCGTTTCCCTTTCCCCCCTGAGGTGGTCAAGCGCTGGACACAGTGTCCAAAGGTAGACCCCCCGATTTCCAAACTCGCAGCTAGGTCTATAGTTGCAGTGGAGGATGGCGCTTCACTTAAAGATGCCAATGACAGACAGATGGACCTTTGGTTAAAATCTGTCTATGAAGCTATCGGCGCGTCGTTTGCTCCGGCATTCGCAGCCGTATGGGCACTCCAGGCTATTTCAGCTGGCTTAGCAAAAGTGGATGCTATCATACATCCAGCAGTGCCGCAAGTGGCGCACCTTACCACGCAGATGTCGGCGTTTGCGTCTTACGCTATCAATGCGGTCCTAGAATCTACCAGTCGCACCTCAATGGCGTCCGCCAATTCGGTAGTTTTGCGCAGAGCCTTGTGGTTAAAGGACTGGAAAGCAGATGCTGGTTCCAAAAAATGTTTAACCAGTTTGCCTTTATCTAGAGATAGACTGTTTGGCGAGCCATTGGCTGATATCATTAAGCAGTCCAAGGGTAAAGACTCCTCTTTACCACAACCCAGAACAACCAAACCTCAGCAGAAAAAGTGGCAGCAGAGGTTTCAGTCCTTTCGAGGTTCGGGCAAGACACCATTTACCTCGTCCAAAGGGACTCAGAGGACGCAAAGAAACTCAGATTCGTGGCGGGCTCACACGCGCCCCAAGAAAGCAAATGGAGGTACCGCTTCCAAAGCGGCTACCTCATGACTTCCAGCCCCCTCCCTCCGCATCGCCGGTCGGGGGCAGGCTCTCCCGCTTTTCCGGCATTTGGATGTCACAGGTCAAAGACCGGTGGGTGACGGACATTTTGTCTCGCGGGTACAGAATCGAGTTCAATTCTCGTCCTCCAGCTCGGTTCTTCAGAACCTCCCCACATCCAGACCGAGCAGATGCTCTGCTGCAGGCGGTGGACTCCCTAAGAGCGGAAGGAGTGGTGATCCCAGTCCCTCCTCAGGAACAAGGGCAAGGGTTTTACTCCAATCTCTTTGTGGTTCCAAAAAAGGACGGTTCGTTCCGTCCTGTTCTGGACCTAAAACGGCTCAACAAACATGTGCACGCCAGGAAGTTCCGGATGGAAACCCTGCGTTCTGTCATTGCCTCAATGTCCAGAGGAGACTTCCTTGCCTCAATAGACATCAAAGATGCTTATCTCCACGTGCCAATTGCTACAGAACATCAACGTTTTCTACGTTTTGTGATAGGAGACGACCATTTTCAGTTCGTAGCTCTGCCATTTGGTCTGGCGACAGCCCCACGGGTCTTCACCAAGGTCATGGCGGCGGTGGTAGCAGTCTTGCACTCTCAGGGACACTCGGTGATCCCTTACCTAGACGATTTACTGGTCAAAGCTCCCTCTCAAGAGGCATGTCAGCACAGCCTGAATGCTACGCTGGAGACCCTACAGTCTTTCGGATGGATCATCAACTTTCCAAAGTCGATCCTATCACCGACTCAATCACTAACGTATCTTGGCATGGAGTTTCATACTCTAGCAGCGATAGTGAAGCTTCCGCTGGACAAGCAGCGGTCACTACAGACAGGGGTGCAATCTCTTCTGCAGGGCCAGTTGCATCCCTTGCGGCGCCTCATGCATTTCCTAGGGAAGATGGTGGCAGCCATGGAAGCAGTTCCCTTTGCGCAGTTTCATCTGCGCCCACTTCAATGGGACATTCTCCGCCAATGGGACGGGAAGTCAACGTCCCTGGACAGGAAAGTCTCGCTTTCCCAGACGGCCAAGGACTCCCTACAATGGTGGCTCCTTCCCACCTCATTGTCTCAGGGAAGATCCTTCCTGCCCCCATCCTGGGCAGTAGTCACGACAGATGCGAGTCTGTCAGGGTGGGGAGCAGTATTTCTCCACCACAGGGCTCAGGGGACGTGGACTCCGCAGGAGTCCACCCTTCAGATCAATGTTCTGGAGATCAGAGCAGTGTATCTTGCTCTACTGGCCTTCCAACAGTGGCTGGAAGGAAAGCAGATCCGAATCCAATCGGACAACTCCACAGCGGTGGCATACATCAACCACCAAGGAGGGACGCGCAGTCGGCAAGCCTTCCAAGAAGTCCGGCGCATTCTAATGTGGGTGGAGGACAGAGCATCCACCATATCCGCGGTTCACATCCCAGGCGTAGAAAACTGGGAAGCAGACTTCCTCAGTCGCCAGGGCATGGACGCAGGGGAATGGTCCCTTCACCCGGACGTGTTTCAGGAAATCTGTCGCCGCTGGGGAGTGCCGGACGTCGACCTAATGGCATCCCGGCACAACAACAAGGTCCCGGCATTCATGGCGAGGTCGCGCGATCAAAGAGCTCTGGCGGCAGACGCCTTGGTTCAAGATTGGTCGCAGTTTCAGCTCCCATACGTGTTTCCGCCTCTGGCGCTCTTGCCCAGAGTGCTACGCAAGATCAGATCCGAGTGCAGCCGCATCATACTCGTCGCTCCAGACTGGCCGAGGAGGTCGTGGTATCCGGATCTGTGGCATCTCACGATCGGTCGACCGTGGTCACTGCCAGACCGACCAGACTTACTGTCCCAAGGGCCGTTTTTCCATCAGAATTCTGCGGCCCTGAACCTGACTGTGTGGCCATTGAGTCCTGGATCCTAGCATCTGCTGGATTATCTCAGGGAGTCGTTGCCACAATGAGACAAGCTAGAAAGTCGAATTCGGCTAAGATCTACCACAGAACGTGGAAGATTTTCTTGTCCTGGTGCTCTGCTCAGGGAGTGTCTCCCTGGCCATTTGCATTGCCCAAGTTTCTTTCCTTCCTGCAATCGGGGTTAGAAAAGGGCTTGTCGCTCAGCTCCCTTAAAGGGCAAGTTTCGGCACTATCCGTGTTTTTTCAGAAGCGTCTAGCACGTCTTTCTAAGGTGCGCACGTTCCTGCAGGGGGTCTGTCATATTGTGCCCCCGTACAAGCGGCCGTTAGATCCATGGGATCTGAACAGGGTACTAGTTGCTCTCCAGAAGCCGCCCTTCGAGCCTCTGAAGGAAGTTTCCTTTTCTCGGCTGTCACAGAAAGTGGCGTTTCTTGTTGCGATCACATCGCTTCGGCGAGTGTCTGAGCTGGCAGCTCTGTCATCCAAGGCTCCCTTCCTGGTGTTCCACCAGGACAAGGTAGTGCTGCGCCCTATTCCGGAGTTTCTCCCTAAGGTCGTATCCTCTTTTCATCTTAATCAGGATATATCCTTGCCTTCTTTTTGTCCTCATCCGGTTCACCGGTATGAAAAGGACTTACGTTTGCTAGATCTGGTGAGAGCACTCAGAATCTACATTTCCCGAACGGCGCCCATGCGCCGTGCCGATGCACTTTTTGTCCTTGTCGCTGGTCCGCGCAAGGGGTTGCAGGCTTCTAAAGCCACCCTGGCTCGATGGATCAAAGAACCAATTCTAGAGGCCTACCGTTCTGCGGGGCTTCCGGTTCCTTCAGGGCTAAAAGCCCACTCAACCAGAGCCGTGGGTGCGTCCTGGGCATTTCGTCACCAGGCTTCGGCTCAACAGGTGTGCCAGGCAGCTACCTGGTCCAGTCTGCACACTTTCACCAAGCATTATCAGGTGCATACCTATGCTTCGGCGGATGCCAGCTTAGGTAGAAGAGTCCTGCAGGCGGCAGTGACACCCCCGTAGGGGAGGGCTGTTTTGCGGCTCTAACATGAGGTATTTCTTTACCCACCCAGGGACAGCTTTTGGACGTCCCAATCGTCTGGGTCTCCCAATAGAGCGCTGAAGAAGAAGGGAATTTTGTTACTTACCGTAAATTCCTTTTCTTCTAGCTCTTATTGGGAGACCCAGCACCCGCCCTGTTGTCCTTCGGGATGTTTTTTTGTTGTTTGCGGGTACACATGTTGTTCATGTTGAACGGTTTTTTCAGTTCTCCGATGTTATTCGGAGTTAATTTGTTTAAACCAGTTATTGGCTTCCTCCTTCTTGCTTTGGCACTAAAACTGGAGAACCCGTGATACCACGGGGGGGGTATAGCCAGAGGGGGAGGGGCCTTGCACTTTTGATGTAGTGCTTTGTGTGGCCTCCAGAGGGCAGTAGCTATACCCCAATCGTCTGGGTCTCCCAATAAGAGCTAGAAGAAAAGGAATTTACGGTAAGTAACAAAATTCCCTTCTTCCTTGCATCGATCGATATCAAGGAGGCTTATCTCCACGTACTTATTGCTCCAGAGCATCAGCGCTTCCTGCGCTTCGCCATCGAAGATGAACACCTGAAGTTCGTGGCACTGCCGTTCGGCCTGGCGACAGCCCCACAGGTTTTCACCAAGGTCATGGCTGCAGTACTTGCGATCCTACACTCTCAGGGTCACTCGGTGATTCCTTACTTAGACGATCTGCTGGTCAAGGCTCCCTCTCAAGAGGCATGCCAGCACAGCCTCACCGCTACTCTGGATACTCTCCAGACTTTCGGGTGGATCATCAATTTTCCAAAGTCAAATCTGACACCGGCCCAATCGCTGACATATCTTGACATGGAGTTGTCATACCCTCTCAGCGATAGTGAAGCTTCCGTTGAACAAACACCGTTCACTACAGACGGGGGTGCAATCTCTAGGTCAGTCACTCCCCTTGAGGCGCCCCACGCACTTCCTCGGGAAGATGGTGGCAGCAATGGGGGCAGTCCCTTTCACGCAGTGTTCATCAGCGTCCTAAAGGGACTCCTACGCAAGGAGACAGGAAACCGACATTCCTCAACAGGAACGTCTCCCTCTCTCAGGCATACCACTTCATTGTCGAGGGGAAATTCCTTCCTTCTCCCATCCTGGGCAGTGGTCACGACGGACGTGAGTAGGTTTCCGTGGGGAGCAATTTTTCTCCACCACAGGGCTCAAGGTACGTGGACTCACCATTGAGTCCTCGCTTCTGATCAATGTTCTGGAGATCAGAGCAGTGTATCTCGTCCTAAAAGCGTTCCAGCAGTGGCTGGAAGGTAAGAAGATCCGAGTTCAGTCGGACAACTCCACAGCGGTGGCTTACAGTCCGGCGGCTTCTGCTGTGGATGGAAGCCACAGCCTCCACCATATCCGCAGTTCACATCCCAGGCGTGGAACACTTGGGGCAGACTTTCTCAGTCGCCAGGGCATGGACGCAGAGCAACGTTGGCACGGTTGCCCAGAGTGTTACGCAAGATCACGGCAGACTGCCGCGGCTGCCGCCGCGTCATCCCCGTCGCTCCAGACTGGCCGAGGAGGTCGTGGTCCCGGATCTGTGGCATCTCACGGTCGGCCAACCGGGGGCACTGCCAGACCGACCAGAATTGCTGTCTCAAGGGCCGTTTTTTCCATCTGAATTCTGGGGCCCTCAACCTGGCTGTGTGGCCATTGAGTCCTGGATTCTAGCGTCTTCAGGATTATCTCAAGAAGCCATTGCCACTATGAGACAGGCTAGTAAACAAACGTCCGCCAAGGTCTAACCACAGGACGCGGAAAATATTCCTGTCGTGGTGCTCTGCTCAGGGTTTTTTCTCCCTGGCCATTTGCCTTGCCCCCTTCCCTGTCCTTCCTTCAATTTGGACTGGAAAAGGGTTCGTCGCTCGGCTCCCTTAAGGGACAAGTCTCAGCGCTCTCTGTGTTTTTTCCAGAAGTGCCTAGCCAGACTTCCACAGGTACACACGTTCCTGCAGGGGGTTTGTCACATCGTTCCTTTTTACAAGAGGCCGTTACAACCTTCGGATCTGAACAGGGTGCTGATGTTCTTCAAAAACCACCATTCGAGCCAATGAGAGATATTTCGCTCTCACGCCTTTCGCAGAAAGTGGTTTTTCTAGTACCAGTCACTTCACTTCGGAGAGTGTCTGAGCTAGCAGCGCTGTCATGCAAGGCCCCTTTCCTGGTTTTCACCAGGACAAGGTGGTTCTGCGTCCGGTTCCGGAATTTTTCCCTAAGGTGGTATCCCCCTTTCATCTCAATCAGGATATCTCCTTACCTTCTTTTTGTCCTCATCCAGTTCACCAATGTGAAAAGGATTTGCACTTGTTAGATCTGGTGAGAGCACTCAGACTCTACATTTCTCGTACGGCGCCTCTGCGCCGCTCGGATGCACTCTTTGTCCTTGTCGCTGGCCAGCGTAAAGGGTCACAGGCTTCCAAATCAACCTTGACTCGGTGGATCAAAGAGCCAATTTTCGAAGCCTACCGTTCGGCTGGGCTTCCGGTTCTCTCAGGGCTGAAGGCCCATTCTACCAGAGCCGTGGACGCGTCCTGGGCTTTAAGGCACCAGGCTACGGCTCAGCAGGTGTGTCAGGCGGCTACCTGGTCGAGCCTGCACACTTTCACGAAACACTATCAGGTTCATACCTATGCTTCGGCGGATGCCAGCATAGGCAGACGTGTCCTTCAGGCGGCGGTTGCCCACCTGTAGGAAGGGGCCGTTTTTTCGGCTCTATTACGAGGTATTATTTTACCCACCCAGGGATTGCTTTTGGACATCCCAATTGTCTGGGTCTCCCAATAGAGCGACAAAGAAGAAGGGAATTTTGTTTACTTACCGTAAATTCCTTTTCTTCTAGCTCTAATTGGGAGACCCAGCACCCGCCCCTGTTTTTTTGTGTACACATGTTGTTCATGTTGAATGGTTTCAGTTCTCCGATATTCCTTCGGATTGAATATACTTTAAACCAGTTTATAATTTTTTCCTCCTTCTTGCTTTTGCACCAAAACTGAGGATCCCGTGAGAGCACGGGGGGTGTATAGGCAGAAGGGGAGGGGCTTAACACTTTTAAGTGTAATACTTTGTGCAGCCTCCGGAGGCATAGCCTATACACCCAATTGTCTGGGTCTCCCAATTAGAGCTAGAAGAAAAGGAATTTACGGTAAGTAAACAAAATTCCCTTCATCCCAATGCCCCACACTGCCTGACTGCATCCCAATGCCCCACACTGCCTACTGATTGTATCCCAATGCCCCCACACTGCCTACTGACTGCATCCCAATGCCCCACACTGCCTACTGATTGTATTCCAATGCCCCCTCACTGCCTACTGACTGTTTCCCAATGCCTTACATTGCCTACTGACTGTTTCTCCATGCCCCCACACTGCCTACTGACTGTTTCCTAATGCCCCACACTGCCTACTGACTGTTTCCCAATGCCCCACACTGCCTACTGACTGTATCCCAATGCCTTACACTGCCTACTAACTGTATCCCAATGAGCCCACATTGCTTACTGACTGTATCCCAATGCCGTTACACTGCCTACTTACTGTATCCCAATGCCCCACACTGCCTACGGACTGTATCCCAATGCCCCCACACTGCCTGCTGACTGTTTCCCAATGCCCCCACACTGCCTACTCACTGTATCCCAATGCCCTCATACTGCCTACTGACTGTATCCCAATGCCCCACACTGCCTACTGACTGTATCCCAATGCCTCCACACTGCCTACTGACTGTTTCCCAATGCCTCACACTGCCTACTGACTGTATCCAAATGCCCCACACTGCTTACTGTATCCCAATGCCCCACAATGCCTACTGACTCCCAATGCCCCACACTGCCTACTGACTGTATCCCAATGCCCCACACTGCCTGCTGACTGTATCCCAATGCCTCCACACTGCCTACTGACTGTATCCCAATGCCTCCACACTGCCTACTGACTGTATCCCAATGCCCCCACACTGCCTGCTGACTGTATCCCAATGCCCCCACACTGCCTACTTACTGTATCCCAATGCCTCACACTGCCTACTGACTGTATCCCAATGCCCCACACTGCCTACTGACTGTATCCCAATGCTCCACACTGCCTGCTGACTGTATCCCAATGCCCTCACACTGCCTGCTGACTGTATCCCAATGCCTCCACACTGCCTACTAACTGTATCCCAATGCCCCTCACTGCCTACTGACTGTATCCCAATGCCCCCACACTGCCTGCTGACTGTATCCCAATGCCCCACACTGCCTGCTGACTGTATCCCAATGCCTCCACACTGCCTACTGACTGTATCCCAATGCCCCCACACTGCCTACTGACTGTTTCCCAATGCCTCCACACTGCCTACTGACTGTATCCCAATGCCCCCACACTGCCTACTGACTGTTTCCCAATGCCTCCACACTGCCTGCTGACTGTATCCCAATGCCTCCACACTGCCTACTGACTGTATCCCAATGCCCCCACACTGCCTTTGACTGTATCCCAATGCCTCCACACTGCCTTTGACTGTATCCCAATGCCCCTCACTGCCTACTGACTGTATCCCAATGCCCCACACTGCCTGCTGACTGTATCCCAATGCCTCCACACTGCCTACTAACTGTATCCCAATGCCCCTCACTGCCTACTGACTGTATCCCAATGCCCCCACACTGCCTGCTGACTGTATCCCAATTCCCCACACTGCCTGCTGACTGTATCCCAATGCCTCCACACTGCCTAGGGAATCATGAATGGATAAGAAAGTCGGGTTTAACACTGCGCTAAAACCATGAAGCCAAACGATGTGATGAATTCTTTGCTATATTTTCTTTATTTAGGCCAAGTCTACATGTTTCAAAGGCATGTCCGCCTTCTTCATCAGGACAAAGGAAAAAACAGCATGATCATGCTGTTTTTTCCTTTGTCCTGATGAAGAAGGCGGACATGCCTTTGAAACATGTAGACTTGGCCTAAATAAAGAAAATATAGCAAAGAATTCATCACATCGTTTGGCTTCATGGTTTTAGCGCAGTGTTAAACCCAACTTTCTTATCCATTCATGATTCCCTGTTGCATCATCGGGGCTGCTGCTTGACCATTTACTGCATACATAGGAGTTGTGCCTGTCACAACTTCCATAGGTGAGCACCTGTTTTCATTTTCTAAGCCTGCATTGTTTGCCAGATAAGACCCTATGTGCGCTTTTCTCTCCACAGCATTTTGATCCACACTGCCTACTGACTGTATCCCAATGCCCCCACACTGCCTGCTGACTGTATCCCAATGCCCCCACACTGCCTACTTACTGTATCCCAATGCCTCACACTGCCTACTGACTGTATCCCAATGCCCCCACACTGCCTGCTGACTGTATCCCAATGCCCCACACTGCCTACTGACTGTATCCTAATGCCTCCACACTGCCTACTGACTGTATCCTAATGCCTCACACTGCCTACTGACTGTATCCCAATGCCTCACACTGCCTACTGATTGTATCCCAACGCCCCCACACTGCCTACTGACTGTATCACAATGCCCTCATACTGCCTACTGACTGTTTCCCAATGCCTCACACTGCCTACTGACTGTATCCCAATGCCTCACACTGCCTACTGATTGTATCCCAACGCCCCCACACTGCCTACTGACTGTATCACAATGCCCTCATACTGCCTACTGACTGTATCCCAATGCCTCACACTGCCTACTGATTGTATCCCAACGCCCCCACACTGCCTACTGGCTGTATCACAATGCCCTCATACTGCCTACTGACTGTATCCCAATGCCTCACACTGCCTATTAACTTTATCCCAATGCCCCCACACTGCCTGCTGACTGTATCCCAATGCCCCCACACTGCCTACTGACTGTATCCCAATGACCCCACATTGCCTACTGACTGTATCCCAATGCCCCACACTGCCTACTGACTGTATCCCAATGCCCCCACACTGCCTACTGACTGTATCCCAATGACCCCACACTGCCTGCTGACTGTATCCCAATGCCCCACACTGCCTACTGACTGTATCCCAATGCCCAACACTGCCTATTGACTGTATCCCAATGCCCCCACACTGCCTACTGACTGTATCCCAATGCCTCCACACTGCCTACTCTGCTCCAACAGAACTTTGAACTGCTAGCGTGACTGTGCCAGCAGTTCAAAGGATGAGGCGACAGTGAGCTTGCCGACAGAGTGGGCTCTGCGTACCCTGTCTGGCACACGTGCCATAGGTTTGCCATCACTGCTATAGGGCAGTGATGGCGAACCTATGGAATGCGTGCCAGACTGGGCACGCAGAGCCCTTTTTGCTGGCACGCGCGCTGTTGCCACATTCAGCTACTTTGCACTGTTGTTGTGGTCGTGCCGACGGTGCAAAGTGGTGTTGGAGCAGAGGAGACATCTCTCCTCCTGACACGCCTCCTCTCCTGAACCGCAGGCCTGTTGCCTAGGAGACGGAGGAGCGTCAGTAGGCAGTGCCGGCGTCTTGTGGCCGCGCGGGAACTGAACTGACTGAGTACGCAGCGAAGAAGCGGCTGCTGCAAAGTGAGTTTTTTTTATTTTTTTTTATTTTTAAGCTGTGTGCGGCTGTGCCAAGGTGTGGGGGACAGAGCCAGCACGGGGCAAACATGGAGCGCACGGGGCAAACATGGAGCGCACGGGGCAAACATGGAGCGCGCGGGGAAAACATGGAGCGCGCGGGGCAAACATGGAGCGCGCGGGGCAAACATGGAGCGCGCTGGGGGAAACATGGAGCGCGCGGGGGGAATCATGGAGCGCGCGGGGGGAAACATGGAGCGTGCGGGGCAAACATGGAGCGTGCGGGGCAAACATGGAGTGTGCGGGGCAAACATGGAGCGCGGGGAAAACATACAGAGCGCGGGGCAAACAAACAGAGCGCGGGGCAAACAAACAGCGCGGTGCAAACAAACATCATGGGGCAAACAAACAGAGCGCGGGGCAATCAAATAGAGCGCGGGACAAGCAAACAGAGCACGGGGCATACATGGCTGCAAGGATGGGGGAAACATGCAAAGATGGAGAGAAACGTGCAAAGATGGGGTTAACGTGCAAAGATGGGGGAAACATGGCTGCAAGGATGGGGGAAACATGGCTGCAAGGATGGGGGAAAACATGGCTGCAAGGATGGGGGGAAACATGGCTGAAAGGATGGGGGGAACATGGCTGCAAGGATGGGGGAAACATGGCTGCAAGGATGGGGGGAAACATGGCTGCAAGGATGGGGGAAACATGGCTGCAAGGATGGGGGGAAACATGGCTGAAAGGATTGGGGGAACATGGCTGCAAGGATAGGGGGAAACATGGCTGCAAGGATGGGTGGAAACATGACTGCCAGGATAGGGGGAAACATGGCTGCAAGGATGGGGTGAAACATGGCTGCCAGGATGGGGTACATTTAGCAGGAAGGGGAACATGCCAGTAACGGGTACATTTACCAGGATGGGGGATACATTTACCAGGATGGGGGGGAAATATGCAGGATGGGGTACATGAACATGCCAGGATGAGGACAAATGCCAGGATGGGGAACATTTATCAGGAAGGGTGACATTTATCAGGATGGGGTACATTTACCAGTAAAGGGGACATTTACCAGGAAAGGGGACATTTACAAGGATAAGGGAACATGCCGGGATGAGGTACATTTACCAGGATGGGGTCATTTAACAGCATGGGGGAACATGCCAGGATGGGATACATTTACAATGATGGGGTACATTTACCAGAGTGGAGGACATTTACCAGGAATAATAATAATAATTAATAAAAATTTTATTCATTTATATAGCGCTATTAATTCCACAGCGCTTTACATACATTGGCAATACTGTCCCCATTGGGGCTTACAATCTAAATTCCCTATCTGTATGCCTTTGGAGTGTGGGAGGAAACCGGAGTACCCGGAGGAAACCCACGCAAACACGGGGAGAACATACAAACTCCTTGCAGATGGTGTCCTTAGTGGGATTTGAGCCCAGGACCCCAGCGCTGCAAAGCTGCAGTGCTAACCACTGAGCCACTGTGCCGGAATGGGGTACATTTACCAGGATGGGGCCATGATGGGGACAAATATACTAGAATGTAGGAAATATATATCAGGATGGGGGACATGTTTACCAGGAAGTGGCCAGTTAGGGGGACAGAACTACACAATGAAAGGGGAGGGGAGCAACTCCTACGTCTTTATGGGATTTCAGGATGTTCAGACTTTGAAATATAGATGTGGATTACAGGGTGACATCTGATTGCATTCCAGGCTAAAATCTCTGTCTAATATGCTGTAATTTTTTCCAGAAAGATCAATCCAACTGCTGTGTCTGGAAAGGGCTCAGCTTCAATGTGTGGTAATGCATGAGCGTGATGCCCCCTGCTGAAGAGAAGACTGCAAAGGTAAGGTTACAATCAACTGTTTACATAATAGGATTGGTTGGGACTTTGGAAAAAAATGGGTTTAGGGCTACAGTTTGAGCACTCGGCCTTTAAAAGGTTCGCCATGACTGCTATAGGGCACTGTGCCTCTGTATTTTGGAGGACACTAAGTTCTATAAAAAGTTACCAACTAACCCTATAGCCAAACATAAGGATGAATTAGACCACATTCTGCAAACGGCATTTATGCGTGATTTGATCAGCAACAAGGAGTTGGAGTTTATGAAGGTGGAATTTCTTTGTCGCTCCTAATTGGGAGACCCAGACAATTGGGTGTATAGCTACTGCCTCCGGAGGCCACACAAAGTACTACACTTAAAAGTGTAAGGCCCCTCCCCTTCTGGCTATACACCCCCCCGTGGGATCACGGGCTCCTCAGTTTTATGCTTTGTGCGAAGGAGGCCAGACATCCACGCATAGCTCCACTGTTTAGTCAGCAGCAGCTGCTGACTATGTCGGATGGAAGAAAAGAGGGCCCATACTAGGGCCCCCAGCATGCTCCCTTCTCACCCCACTTTCTGTCGGCGGTGTTTGTTAAGGTTGAGGTACCCATTGCGGGTACGGAGGCTGGAGCCCACATGCTGATTCCTTCCCCATCCCCATTAGGGCTCTGGGTGAAGTGGGACTTTACCGGTCTCCGGGCACTGAGGCCGTGCTCCATCCACAGCCCCTGGAGGATCTGCTGGATACGGAGCGGAGTTTTCTCAGGGACAGGACCCTGCTCCATCAAGGTACTCCGTGTCCCCGTGCTTATCGCACGCACACTGCAGCATTGCTGGGTGTGTTAGTGCGCCGGGGTAAACAGCGCTGCTGCGCTGGTGCCGTTACTCACTACAGCTCTGCTGAGTGAGGTGACTTTGTACGATCGGCCGATCCGGCCGCTGGGGTCAGTGTTTACTGGTCGCGGCTGGGATTTGTGGTGCGCCGGGGACTTCCGCGCTGGCCGTGCATATATGACGGCCGCGCTAGATTACTACAGTCCCCGGCTTTTGCGGCCTAGTTCGTATCGTTCCGGCCCCCGGACCTGCCAGTCAGGAGGAGGGCGGGACGCTGTACAGTTCAGCAGCGTTAAGAGCTGGAGTCTGTTTTACATACTCCAGCCCTCACACTAGGCACAGGGGGACGCAGTTTCCCGCTCTTTTGTTTGGGACGCCCACGGTCCGCCCCTCTTCACAGGACGCCGGCAGCCATTCCTGCCTGCACGCTGAACTGCGGAGGGGAGGCTGGGAGACCCAGACAAGGGATTCTACGATCTCACACCCGCTTTTCAGCGGGCGGTAAGCAGCCCTCAAGGGCTCTCCCCCACTTGTGCCATAGTGTACTTTGTATTTTGTGCTGGCAATACTTTGCACTGTACAGTCGCTGGTGGTTTTCTGCTATATACCCTCCTTAGATTTCTCAAGGAGATAACAGCATGTCGTCCGCAAAAAGCAAAAGTGCCAAGGCACGGACTTTATATGCTGCTTGTACCGCATGTGGGGCTACTCTACCGGCAGGTTCCACTGACCCCCATTGTGTGCAGTGCTCGGCCCCTGTGGCAATTGCTCAGCCGGGGCCGCTGCTAGAGGTGACCCAGGGAGAACCACCTGTAAATGCTGTCCAGGTGACAGGGACGGAGTTTGCAGCTTTTGCTGACAGATTGTCTATGACTATGTCTAAAATTCTTGAAACATTGCAGTCTAGACCAGTAACTCAGACCATGGGCACTGTTGATCCATTGCCCCCTGGTCCCCCTCAGCTGGACCACTTCCTAGCTCCGGGGGTGTCATATGCACCCCAGGGTGACGGCTCTGACTCGGACGACAGTCCCAGACAACCTAAGCGGGCTCGCTATGAGCGACCCTCAACTTCATCACACTGGTCAGGGTCCCAGCGGGACGACTCTCTGTGTGATGAGGCGGATGTAACTGATCAGGAGTCTGAGGCTGGGGCCGCTCTCAATCTAGATACCCCGGATGGTGACGCCATTGTGAATGATCTTATAGCGTCCATCAATAGGATGTTAGACATTTCTCCACCAGCTGCTCTTGCGGAGGAGGCAGCTTCACAGCAGGAGAAATTCCATTTCAGGTATCCCAAGCGTAAATTAAGCACGTTTCTGGACCACTCTGACTTTAGAGACGCAATCCAGAAACACCACGCTTATCCAGATAAGCGTTTTTCCAAACGGCTTAAAGATACACGCTATCCTTTTCCCCCTGACGTGGTCAAGGGCTGGACACAGTGTCCCAAGGTGGACCCTCCAATCTCCAGGCTTGCAGCCAGATCTCTAGTTGCAGTGGAAGATGGGGCGGCACTTAAAGATGCCACTGACAGACAGATGGAGCTCTGGTTAAAATCCATCTATGAAGCTATTGGAGCGTCGTTGGCGCCAGCATTCGCAGCCGTATGGGCACTCCAAGCTATTTCAGCTGGGCTTACACAGGTCGACACGGTCACACGTACATCTGCTCCGCAGGTGGCACCCTTGACCTCTCAAATGTCTGCATTCGCGTCTTACGCGATTAATGCTGTCCTAGACTCTACGAGCCGTACGGCGGTGGCGTCAGCCAACTCTGTGGTTTTACGCAGAGCCCTGTGGTTGAGAGAATGGAAGGCAGATTCTTCTTCCAAGAAGTGCTTAACCAGTTTGCCTTTTTCTCGTGACCGATTGTTTGGTGAGCGTTTGGATGAAATCATTAAACACTCCAAGGGTAAGGATTCATCCTTACCTCAGCCCAGACAAAACAAACCTCAACAGAGGAGGGGACAGTCTGGTTTTCGGTCCTTTCGAGGCTCAGGCAGGTCCCAATTCTACTCGTCCAAAAGGACTCAAAAGGATCAGAGGGGCTCAGATTCGTGGCGGACTCAATCACGCCCAAAAAAGCCAGCCGGAAGAACCGTTACCAAGACGGCTTCCTCATGACTCTCAGCCTCCTCTCTCCGCATCCTCGGTCGGTGGCAGGCTCTCCCGCTTTGGCGACATTTGGTTGTCACAGGTCAAAGACCGTTGGGTGAGAGACATTCTGTCTCACGGGTACAGGATAGAGTTCTGCTCTCGTCCTCCAACTCGCTTCTTCAGAACTTCCCCACCGCCCGACCGAGCCGATGCTCTGCTGCAAGCGGTGTCCGCTCTAAAGGCGGAAGGAGTGGTGACTTCTGTTCCTCTTCAGGAACAAGGTCACGGTTTTTACTCCAATTTGTTTGTGGTGCCAAAGAAAGACGGGTCGTTCCGTCCCGTCCTGGATCTAAAGCTGCTCAACAAACACGTAAAAACCAGGAGGTTCAGGATGGAATCTCTCCGCTCCGTTATCGCCTCAATGTCTCAAGGAGATTTCCTAGCATCAATAGACATCAAGGATGCTTATCTCCACGTGCCAATTGCGCCAGAGCATCAGCGTTTTCTGCGCTTCGTTATAGGAAGCGAACACCTGCAGTTCGTAGCTCTACCTTTCGGGCTGGCGACAGCCCCTCGGGTCTTCACCAAGGTCATGGCAGCAGTAGTAGCAGTCCTGCACTCGCAAGGTCACTCCGTGATCCCGTATTTGGACGATCTACTTATCAAGGCACCCTCTCAAGAGGCATGCCAACACAGCCTGAACGTGGCACTGAAGACTCTCCAGAGTTTCGGGTGGATTATCAACTTTTCAAAGTCAAATCTAACCCCGACCCAATCACTAACATATCTTGGCATGGAGTTTCATACTCTCTCAGCGATAGTGAAACTTCCACTGGACAAACAGTGTTCGCTACAGATAGGGGTGCAATCTCTCCTTCAGGGCCAGTCGCACCCCTTGAGGCGCCTCATGCACTTCCTAGGGAAGATGGTAGCAGCAATGGAAGCAGTTCCTTTTGCGCAGTTTCATCTGCGTCCACTACAATGGGACATTCTCCGCCAATGGGACGGGAAGTCGACGTCCCTCGACAGGGAGGTCTCCCTCTCTCAGGCAGCCAAGGAATCTCTCCGGTGGTGGCTTCTTCCCACCTCATTGTCAAAAGGAAAGTCGTTCCTACCCCCATCCTGGGCGGTGGTCACGACAGATGCGAGTCTATCAGGGTGGGGAGCAGTGTTTCTCCACCACAGGGCTCAGGGTACGTGGACTCGGAAAGAGTCCACCCTTCAGATCAATGTTCTGGAGATCAGAGCAGTCTATCTTGCCCTACAAGCCTTCCAACAGTGGCTGGAAGGCAAGCAGATCCGAATTCAGTCGGACAACTCCACAGCGGTGGCATACATCAACCACCAAGGGGGAACACGCACGGCAAGCCTTCCAGGAAGTCCGGCGGATTCTGACGTGGGTGGAAGACACGGCATCCACCATATCCGCCGTTCACATCCCAGGCGTAGAAAACTGGGAAGCAGACTTTCTCAGTCGCCAGGGCATGGACGCAGGGGAATGGTCCCTTCACCCGGACGTGTTTCAGGAGATCTGTCGCCGCTGGGGGATGCCGGACGTCGACCTGATGGCGTCACGGCACAACAACAAGGTCCCGGTTTTCATGGCACGGTCTCACGATCACCGAGCTCTGGCGGCAGACGCCTTAGTTCAAGATTGGTCGCAGTTCCGGCTACCGTATGTGTTCCCACCTCTGGCATTGTTGCCCAGAGTGCTCCGCAAAATCAGGTCCGACTGCCGCCGCGCCATTCTCGTCGCTCCAGACTGGCCAAGGAGGTCGTGGTACCCGGATCTGTGGCACCTCACGGTAGGCCATCCGTGGGCACTACCAGACCGTCCAGACTTGCTGTCTCAAGGGCCGTTTTTCCATCTGAATTCTGCGGCCCTGAACCTGACTGTGTGGCCATTGAGTCCTGGATCCTAGCGGCCTCAGGTTTATCTCATGAAGTGGTTGCCACCATGAGACAGGCTAGGAAACCATCCTCCGCCAAGATCTACCACAGGACGTGGAGGATATTCCTATCTTGGTGCTCGGCTCAGGGAGTTTCTCCCTGGCCTTTTGCATTGCCTACTTTTCTTTCCTTCCTGCAGTCTGGGTTGGAAAAAGGTTTGTCGCTTGGCTCCCTTAAGGGTCAAGTCTCCGCGCTATCCGTATTTTTTCAGAAACGCCTGGCGCGACTTCCTCAGGTACGCACGTTCCTGCAAGGGGTTTGTCATATCGTCCCCCCTTACAAGCGGCCATTGGAGCCCTGGGACCTGAACAAGGTTCTAATTGCTCTCCAAAAGCCGCCTTTCGAGCCTATGAAGGAGGTTTCCCTTTCTCGTCTTTCACAGAAAGTGGCCTTTCTAGTGGCGGTCACGTCTCTTCGGAGAGTGTCCGAGCTGGCGGCGTTATCATGCAGATCTCCATTCCTGGTGTTTCACCAGGACAAGGTAGTTCTGCGTCCAATTCCAGAATTTCTTCCCAAGGTGGTATCTTCCTTTCATCTCAATCAAGATATCACTTTACCGTCTTTGTGTCCGCATCCAGTTCACCAATTTGAAAAAGGTTTACATTTATTGGATCTGGTGAGAGCACTCAGGATCTACATTTCCCGCTCGGCGCCTCTGCGCCGCTCGGATGCACTCTTTGTCCTTGTCGCTGGTCAGCGTAAAGGGTCGCAAGCTTCCAAATCCACCCTTGCGCGTTGGATCAAGGAACCAATTCTTCACACCTACCGTTCTGCTGGGCTTCCGATTCCATCAGGACTGAAAGCCCATTCTACCAGAGCCGTGGGTGCGTCCTGGGCATTACGGCACCAGGCTACGGCTCAGCAGGTGTGCCAGGCGGCTACCTGGTCGAGTCTGCACACTTTTACCAAGCATTATCAGGTGCATACCTACGCTTCGGCGGATGCCGGCCTAGGTAGACAAGTCCTTCAGGCGGCGGTGGCTCACCCGTAGGAAAGGGCTGTTTCACGGCCCTATCACGAGGTATTCTTTTACCCACCCAGGGACTGCTTTTGGACGTCCCAATTGTCTGGGTCTCCCAATTAGGAGCGACAAAGAAGAAGGGAATTTTGTTTACTTACCGTAAATTCCTTTTCTTCTAGCTCCAATTGGGAGACCCAGCACCCGCCCTGTTTTTCTTAGGAAATTTGTTTTTTTCGGGTGCACATGTTGTTCATGTTGAACAGTTCAGTTCTCCGAGGTTGTTTCTCGGGTTGAATTTGTATTTAAAACAGTTATTGGCTTTCCTCCTTCTTGCTTTTGCACTAAAACTGAGGAGCCCGTGATCCCACGGGGGGGTGTATAGCCAGAAGGGGAGGGGCCTTACACTTTTAAGTGTAGTACTTTGTGTGGCCTCCGGAGGCAGTAGCTATACACCCAATTGTCTGGGTCTCCCAATTGGAGCTAGAAGAAAAGGAATTTACGGTAAGTAAACAAAATTCCCTTCTTCCACAAACTCCAACTTTCTATAGTGTCCCCAAGGGTCTTGATGTTCTAAAAGGGTGCCCAATTGTATTGGGGATAGGTATTCTTATGGAAAGGATTGGCAACTATGAGTACAGGGAGTACGTGTTCCACGGCTTCGTCAGCTCCTTACTATCTTACGTGAGGCATACTATGGACATCTTGAAGAAGCTGGAGGGGTTGGAGCCACCACCGCATACCTTGCTGGCGAGCTTGAATGTGGAAGCCCTCTACTGCTCTATCCCTCACGATAAAGGATGCGAAGCTGTGTGACATTTTCTTGACACCAGGGGCACCCAATATAGAGAACACAACGATTTCATCATTGAACTCTTGTGATTTATCCTTACTAGGAATGTGTTCATATTCGATAGCCAGCTATACCATCAGCAGCTTGGCACTGCTATGGGCAGCCCCTGTGGAGCCATGTTTGCTAACCTCTATACCTTGGATAGTGGGAGGACTGTATAGTGTTCACTGATGAGACGAATCAATATACCTCGTCCATGCTTCTGTGAGCGAGGTATATTGATGACATCTTCATCATGTGGATGGGTACGGAGCACAGTTTTAAGGAATTTGTTTGATCGACTGAATGGCAACACTATCGGGCTTTTTTTCACCTGTGAAATACAGAAGGACAGTCTAAATTTCCTAGACATCACTATAGTGAAATCACAGAGTGGCAGCCTGCAGACCACCCCTTACCCCTGCCATCAATGGGGTTCTCACCTGGCAGAGTCACCATCCGTAGCCCCTCCGCAGAGGCATCCCAAAGGTGCAGTATTTGTGTCTGCGGAGGAATTGTTTGGACATTGGCGACTACATCACCAAATCCAAGGATTTATGTGACCGATTTATACAGAGGGGCTACCCCAAAAGGATACTTGGCAATGCCTACCACCATGCATTGGCACTGGATAGGAATACGGTATTGGCCCCACGCTCCATTGATGACAACACAGAGCGTATGCACTTGGTGGACACCTATGATAATCACCACAGAGAGGTCCAGCATATCCTACAGGAGCTCTGGGACATCCTAAGAGTAGAAACCGATTTAGCTCCCTTTCTATCCGAACGTCCAGTGATCACGTACAGATGAGGCAGAAACCTGAGGGACAGGCTCACCACAGCCATTTTGCTGAGTACAGCAAGACTACCACTCAGCTGGATCAAGGACTCATGGGTACTTTAAATGTGGAGCCTGCAAGGCATGCAAATGTATCCTCAAGAGTAAAACATTTACTATTAATAGTGCGGTGACGGGCAAAATTTACCAAAACTGTGAACTAGCCACCTGTCGCACCAAAGGGGTAGTTAAAATGGCCACCTGTCCCAAAAACTATGTGGGCAAGATCAAGTGTGCGTTCCGCAGGAGGGTCCTCGATTATGTGGGCTATATCAGGAGACAGGAGGATACCACCCTTTCCAGGCACATGATGGAGGCACATCCAAGGAACCCCTTTGGCTTTTCCATTGAGGTACTGGAGGTTATCCAGATTCCTCCCATGGGTGGCGATTGGAATAGTCCTTAAGGCCCCATTACACGCAACCACATATTTAACGATATGTCGTAGGGGTCACGGAATTTGTGACGCACATCCGGCTTCGTTAGCGACGTCGTTGCGTGTAACAGCTCCGAGCGACTGTTAACGATCAAAAATACTCACTTGATCGTTGACACGTCGTTCATTTTCAAAATGTCGGTCGTTGTGGACGTAGGTTGTTCGTTGTTCCTAAGGCAGCACACATTGCTACGTGTGACAACCCGGGAACAGCAGCTTACCTGCGTCCTCCGGCAACGAGGTGGGCGTGACTTTCCTGCGGCTGCTCTCCGCCCCTCCGCTTCAATTGGACGCCTGCCGTGTGACGTCGCTGTGACGGCACATGAACCTCCCCCTTAATGAAGAGGTTATTCGCTGGCCACAGCGACGTCGCTAGGAAGGTATGTGTGTGTGACTGGTGTTAGCGATATTGTGCGCCAAGGGCAGCGATTTGCCCGTGATGCACAAACGACGGGGGCGGGTGGGCTCGCTAGCGATATCGTTGCGTGTAAAGCCCCCTTTAGGGTGCGTGCCAAGCCCCCTTTAGGGTGCGTGCCCACGATCAGTATTTGCAGCGGTTTGGATGCAGCATACGTCAGCTGCATCCAAACCACTGCATTGTACAGTACAAGCACAGTGGACGGGATTTCTATAAATCCCGTGCCCACTATGCTTAATTTTTCTGCAGCAAACACTGACCTACGGAGCGGCTTTCCAGATTGCAGCATATCAATTGTTTGCTGCGGAATTGCCTGCATCCTCCGTAGGGAGAACACAAGCGAGAGACCGCAGCGCACTGAACCCTGACTCGCTGCGTTCTGATCGTGGGCACATACCCTTACAAAAAGAGTGTAGATGGATTCATCGCCTTAAATCTCAGCACCCAAGGGGTATCAATGAAGCAATGTCTTCCACCTGCTTCATAGACCGCTGAAATAAATAAATAAAACCACCATCTATTGAGTGGGCATAGTTGAATCGTCTCTCATGGATGTGGTTTATGTCCTATTGCCCAACACCTTTGTTACATCCAATGTTGCCATTCGGCCCTGTCCTATAGCCGTTACCTTACATTATCTGCTGTAGTTATTACTGCTATAATGTAACCTGCTGGGGATGATCCTTATGGCCTTACGTAGTCCTAGGTCATAATTCTGGGAACCTGCCATTTTTTCTCCTATGAGTCATCACTCTCCATTATCGTTATAACACATGCCACTTGCCGTGCCCTTGAATAACTTCCCCCCCAATCATCACCCATGCCGGTATCCACCAGGCATTGGGGTAAGAGATCGCCTTTATTTCCCTAACATACATTGCAATAGTCAGCGAGATATATATATACCCTGATACATAGGGATACGTGTCTCTTCATCTACAGAGGGTACCAATATGGAATCATTTATGTTGATCCACATTAACCCTGTGGAAGAAATATTCAGAAGTATATACTTCTCATAATAGGCGTTTTCATCAATATATATACCTTACATTTGAGAGGTCGGGAGAACACCCACCCACTGTGTATGAGAGGTCGGGAGAACACCCACCCACTGTGTATGAGAGGTCGGGAGAACACCCACCCACTGTGTATGAGAGGTCGGGAGAACACCCACCCACTGTGTATGAGAGGTCGGTCGGGAGAACACCCACCCACTGTGTATGAGAGGTCGGGAGAACACCCACCCACTGTGTATGAGAGGTCGGGAGAACACCCACCCACTGTGTATGAGAGGTCGGGAGAACACCCACCCACTGTGTATGAGAGGTCGGGAGACCACCCACCCACTGTGTATGATAGGTCGGGAGAACACCCACCCACTATGTATGAGAGGTCGAGAGAACACCCACCCACTGTGTATGAGAGGTCGGGAGAACACCCACCCACTGTGTATGAGAGGTCGGGAGAACACCCACCCACTGTGTATGAGAGGTCGGGAGAACACCCACCCACTGTGTATGAGAGGTCGGGAGAACACCCACCCACTGTGTATGAGAGGTCGGGAGAACACCCACCTACTGTGTATGAGAGGTCGGGAGAACACCCACCCACTGTGTATGAGAGGTCGGGAGAACACCCACCCACTGTGTATGAGAGGTCGGGAGAACACCCACCCACTGTGTATGAGAGGTCGGGAGAACACCCACCCACTGTGTATGAGAGGTCGGGAGAACACCCACCCACTGTGTATGAGAGGTCGGGAGAACACCCACCCACTGTGTATGAGAGGTCGGGAGACCACCCACCCACTGTGTATGATAGGTCGGGAGAACACCCATCCACTGTGTATGAGAGGTCGAGAGAACACCCACCCACTGTGTATGAGAGGTCGGGAGAACACCCACCCACTGTGTATGAGAGGTCGGGAGAACACCCACCCACTGTGTATGAGAGGTCGGGAGAACACCCACCCACTGTGTATGAGAGGTCGGGAGAACACCCACCCACTGTGTATGAGAGGTCGGGAGAACACCCACCCACTGTGTATGAGAGGTCGGTCGGGAGAACACCCACCCACTGTGTATGAGAGGTCGGGAGAACACCCACCCACTGTGTATGAGAGGTCGGGAGAACACCCACCCACTGTGTATGAGAGGTCGGGAGAACACCCACCCACTGTGTATGAGAGGTCGGGAGAACACCCGCCCACTGTGTATGAGAGGTCGGGAGACCACCCACCCACTGTGTATGATAGGTCGGGAGAACACCCACCCACTGTGTATGATAGGTCGGGAGAACACCCACCCACTGTGTATGAGAGGTTGAGAGAACACCCACCCACTGTGTATGAGAGGTCGGGAGAACACCCACCCACTGTGTATGAGAGGTCGGGAGAACACCCACCCACTGTGTATGAGAGGTCGGGAGAACACCCACCCACTGTGTATGAGAGGTCGGGAGAACACCCACCCACTGTGTATGAGAGGTCGGGAGAACACCCACCCACTGTATGAGAGGTCGGGAGAACACCCACCCACTGTGTATGAGAGGTCGGGAGAACACCCACCCACTGTGTATGAGAGGTCGGGAGAACACCCACCCACTGTGTATGAGAGGTCGGGAGAACACCCACCCACTGTGTATGAGAGGTCGGGAGAACACCCACCCACTGTGTATGAGAGGTCGGGAGAACACCCACCTACTGTGTATGAGAGGTCGGGAGAACACCCACCCACTGTGTATGAGAGGTCGGGAGAACACCCACCCACTGTGTATGAGAGGTCGGGAGAACACCCACCCACTGTGTATGAGAGGTCGGGAGAACACCCACCCACTGTGTATGAGAGGTCGGGAGAACACCCACCCACTGTGTATGAGAGGTCGGGAGACCACCCACTGTAGCCAGCGGTCATTTATATTGCTGCCTGGAGTCTATTTATTCATCATAATAAATACGAATGAATATTACTATAGATATTTACCAATTAATACAAAGCCTTGATCGCCATTAGAGCTGCCATCTTTGTCGGAAGACGTTCACATCTCTTCATATTGCAGAGATTCTGATGCCTTTCTTTTTGATTGCGATTTATATAGTAATTGACCCTAACCTCCATACTCAGCCTCTGTGCAGGGCTATTGAATATATGCACTAATCACAATAGGATGTGTGGCCACTGAATAAACTACATGGCCACCGCTTTGGCTTCATTATCCCTAGCACAGCGGCCGCCTCCATCTATATAATGTATCTGATAAAACGCTGCAAGTCTGTAACTGCTGGAACCTGATCCTGGTACTTACCTGGGTCTGGAGAACCGCTGATTGGCCCGTGCTGACCAATAGTGACATCAGTGGAAGCTGTGACTAGGGTTTTATCGTAGCCACATAAAGCATCCTGCCTCTGTCACGCTAAACAATGTGTCTGATTGGTGCACGCTCAGCCCAGCGGCCCAGAGGGGAGGGACGCACGTAACAGCCGCTCCATGCGGCCAGCCATTATGCCGGCGTGTCATTGTCAAATACGTTCTATCTAAAACCAGTGTTCTTAAAATGAGAAGTTGCCAATTACCCCTGATGAGTCCGGGCAACTACAATGTACGGACGAAACGCGTAGGACAATAGCACTTCATATTAGAACACTGAGCAAATGTGCTGACCCAATGGGACTTCAACAAACTATGTTTTAGGTGGCCCCTTTATGATGCCCTTTTGGTCAGCCAGCCAGACGGGTTGTCATTACCTGGCGCCTATGCATCAGGCATGCCGGCATCTGCAGATTACTTAGATCCTGCTGCTGACACGGCCGGCCTCAGCACGCACTGATCACTAGTATTGTCTAACGGCTCTGTCACACACAGAGAGAAATCTTTGGCAGATCTGTGGTTGCAGTGAAATCATGGACATATTGTTCCATTTGTACACAGCCACAAACCTGGCACTGATTGTCCACATATTCACTGCAACCACAGATCTGCCGCAGATTTATCTCTGTGTGTGACAGGGTCTTAAGGCTAGTTTCACACTTGCGTTGGACGGGATCCGTAGCATTGCGTTGTGTGACGCATGCAATGGATGCGTTGCATATAGTGGCACAACGGATGCTACGGATCGTACAAAATAACGCAATCCGTTATAGGTTTTTTCCCTTGACTTTACACATCTGGGCATGCGCAGTTGTGTAAAGACGGATGCGTTAACGGAATCCGTCAAATGACGCATTCTAACGGAATCCGCCACCATAGGCGTCCATTATAAAAACAACAGACGCCAAACGGATTCCTGCAGGTTGCGTTTTGTGACACTCCGCCAAGCACAGAAAAACGTTACATGCTGCGTTCCATCTGCCCGATGCAGCGTCAAAATAACGACGCTGCGTCGTCCAGCGGATGCAACGCAGACACTTGCGTTACAATGCGTCGTCCATATAAGTCTATGGAGAATAGCGCAGTGCGTTAACGGACTGCGCTATTCTCCATAGTGACGGAATGCGCTGAACGCAAGTGTGAAAGTAGCCTTACACTGATCGCAGAATGATATCCACAATCTCATGGGTGGCTCAGTGGTTAGCACTGCAGTCTTGCAGCTCTGGGGTCCTGGGTCCAACTCCCACCAAAGGCAACATCTGCAAGGAGTTTGTATGTTCTCCCCGTGTTTGTGTGGGTTTCCTCCGGGTACTCCAGTTTCCTCCCACACTCCAAAGATATACAGATAGGGAATTTAGATTGTGAGCCCCAATGGGGACAGTGTTGCCAGTGTGTGGAAAGCGCTGTGGAATTAATTGCGCTATATAAATGAATAAATATTACTTTTATTAATCTGTCTCCACACAGATGTCAGCTACTAAAGCAACTGACTTGTATCCACAGTATATTGGCCGATAGCACCATCTAGCGGCCATCTAGTGATATAACAGTTGATTGTGTGATGTTTCAGTCTACTATCTAGGAATTTCAGTCCTTCGTAGTTGGAATTATAGGAGCAGACTGCTTTTCCTATTTTATTTCTAATAAGTGATATTTTACGGCACAGCTCCTATTCTTCTAGTTCGGAGTGCCTGAAAAGTAGTTTTCGACCACATGATGTTTTGGCGAACTCCGGAGAAATTGCACAAATTGTAAGATCCTTTAACTCTTGTTACACTAGTGATTTGAAACATTTAAGTTTAAAGCAACATTTTTGTGGTTAAAAATGTATTTTTTCATATTTATGGCTCCTTATTATAAAATTCTGTGAAGCACATGGGGTTCAAGATACTCATAAACATCTAGATAAATTCCTTGAAGGGTCTAGTTTCCAAAATGGGGTCACTTGTGGAGGGGCTTCACTGTTTTGGCACGTCAGTTGCTCTCCAAAAAGTCGGCTCTGTGTCCACTATAGATTCCAGACAATTTTGCGTTTAAAAAGTCAAATGGCGTTCCTTCCTTTCAGAGCTCCGCCGTGCGCCCAAACAGTAGATTTCCACTAAATATGGGGTATCAGCATACTCAGGAGAAATTGCACAACAAACTGTATCGTGCATTTTCTCTTGTTACCCTTGTGAAAATGCAAAATATGGGGCTAATGTAATATTTGTGGGAAAAAGTAACATTTTCATTTTTTTCCCTCTACACTGCTTTAGTTCCTGTGAAGCACCTAAAGCAGGAGTGGGGAACTTTTTTTCTGCCAAGGGCCATTTGGAAATTTCAATCAACCTTCGGGGGCTGCACAAAATTATCAATGTGAAAATGACCCAGGAATATTTGGTCAAACAATTAACTCACCCCCATTGTGGTGGTTGGAGCTGCTTCTCTTTCGCGCAGCTGTGATGTTCAGTGAGACTAATCATGTTACTTCCTCACAGCTGCTTTTCCAGGTTTGTCTCGGTGTGGAGCGCAGTCAACTCTTTGTGATAATAAGATTGGTAAATACTGTATATATAAATCACAGGAGACACCTACATCACTGGAGGGGCTGGGGGCATACACATCACAGGAGACGCTGGGGGCATACACATCACAGGAGACGCTGGGAGCATACACATCACAGGAGACGCTGGGAGCATACACATCACAGGAGACGCTGGGAGCATACACATCACAGGAGACGCTGGGAGCATACACATCACAGGAGACGCTGGGAGCATACACATCACAGGAGACGCTGGGAGCATACACATCACAGGAGACGCTGGGAGCATACACATCACAGGAGACGCTGGGAGCATACACATCACAGGAGACGCTGGGGCATACTTATCACAGGAGACGCTGGGGGCATACACATCACAAGAGACGCTGGGGGCATACACATCACAGGAGACGCTGGGGGCATACACATCACAGGAGACGCTGGGGGCATACACATCACAGGAGACGCTGGGGGTATACACATCACAGGAAACGCTAGGGGCATACACATCACAGGAGACGCTGGGGGCATACACATCACAAGAGACGCTGGGGGCATACACATCACAGGAGACGCTGGGGGCATACACATCACAGGAGACGCTGGGGGCATACACATCACAGGAGATGCTGGGGGCATACACATCACAGGAAACGCTAGGGGCATACACATCACATGAGGGCTGAGGGCATAGACATCACAGGAGGGGCTGGGGGCATACACATCGCAGGAGGTGCCTGGGGCATACACATCAGGAGGTTCCAGGGGCATACACATGACAGGAGGGGCTGAGGCACATACATCACAGGAGGGGCTGGGGCACAGAAATCACTGGGAGGCATAAACATGGCTGTGGGGCATGGACATCACTTGGTGGGCACAGAAGGCACTGGGCAGCCACAGGCATCACTAGGCGGGGGCACAGACATCACTAGGGGGTACAGACATAATTGGGGGAGTGACTGGGGGGGCACGGACAGCACTTGCGAAGCACAGATGTCACCAGGGGGTACACAGCACTGGGGGTGGTACACAGCATTACAGGGAACACATCACTGGGGGGAGCAGGCACACAGCACTGGAGGGTGGGCACACATGCTGGAAGCGGTGAAGCTGCTGTGGGACGGAAGCGCAGAGCGCTAATCCCCCCCACAAAGTAAGTCCTGTGTTCCCTGGCACTGGCCAGCAAGAGAGCCCATTAGTACACGCATGTGGGGATTTAAAGGGCCGGCGGCCAGCAAGAAAGCGGCGGCCTTCCGACCACTGCCGGCCCTGGGAATCTGCCCAGAGGCCACACAAAAGATCATCATGGGCCAGAGGTTCCCTACCACTGACCTAAAGGGTCAATAAACAACTTGAATGTGATTTTAGGGGTGCAGTTTTTAGAATGGTGAAATTTTTCGGTATTTTCTGTCAAAAAGGCCTCTTAAATTCACTTTAAATGTGATGTGGTGCCTAAAGAAAAGAATAAAAAAAAAATATTTTTTTTTGTTTTAAATTTGTTGGAAAAAATAGAAATTGTAGATAAACTTTGAACTCTTCTAACTTCCTAAAAAACACAAAACATGATATTTCAGAAATAGTGCTGATGTAAAATAGACAATTGGCTCTGTCACTAAGTGGTTAAACAGACATGAAAATCGTGCAGCACGCAGAATAACGTGGCATCCGAGCGCTATCTCAATTTTATCCTCACACATCCAAAGACTTCCGATTGTCGAGTTTAATGCCTGACTCAGATCAAATATGAATGTGTCTCCATGTTTTGGGGCGGCCATGTGAACACCCCCATAAATGCTATGATCTCTATCTGTGAAGAGCGCGGGTACAGAACTCGTACCTGACAGACATCTGAATGGGGATGCATTGTCGATGTGAAAGGTTGTCTCTATCATTGCTTTAAAATGCTCTGAACTACACATACAGAAGGACCATACACTAGACCATCAGACGAGTATATCACCGCTCCTGGAACACGTTAAACTTAAATATAACTTGTGGAGCAGGTTACCCCTGTCGGTAGTTGGCAGAATCAACTTAATCAAAATGATATTACTTCCAAAGCTTAGTTATACACTACAACATAGTGCAGTATCAGTTACCAAGTCCTTCTTCTCTGCGCTGAACTCGCTTACTACTACTTTCATATGGGGAGATCCAGACCCAAACTCCGGTTATCCATTTTACAGAGATCCAAGAGACTGGGAGGGATGGCTCTGCCGGAGGTCTTCCTGTACTATCTGGCGGGGCAGCTTAAAGCACTAGTGGCCTGGATGCCTGGTTGTCAACTGCCGAACTCCGAGAGTCACTTGGCACACGCGGCCGGGACTGACTGGTGTTTTTTTTGGAATCAGATGGACTGAGAATATCACGGCAACTACCCCTCCTCAAGCTGGCAAGATTGGTCTGGCGACAAGCTAAGAGAGTAGCACATTTTGAGGGAGTGGTGGCGGAGCTCCCGCTATGGGGGAATAGCTACTTCCATACTCTGAGAGATCACCCCTCAGCACAATTTTGGGTCACTCACAATGTCATTACACCGGGTGATCTATATGCCCCGGGAACCACAACCTTCAAATCCTTTGACCAGATCCAAACTGAATATAATATCCCAAGGTCGCAATTTTTTAGATACCTGCAGATTCGCACAGCGATTCAGTCCCATATGCAGAAAATTGGAACAGGGAAACTGATATCAACACTCCCGATGATAGGTATCCTAAAATCACAGGGACTTCGGGGTTTAATCTCAGCCATATATACTTACCTGTTATCGGTGGGGTGGAGTCGGACCCCTTGCCAGCCCAGGATAGATGGAGATCTCTATACAGGGAGAGGAATGGGAAGAGATATTGGAATCTCCGACTGCGGTATCCCCTTCGGTTAATAATAAGTTGATTCAATGTTACATTGTTCACCAGGCGTACCTTACTCCAACTCGATTATTTAGTATGTTCTCGCACATCGGAGTGCCCGAGCTGTCATCTCTCAGGGGCAAGTTTCATACATATGATCTGGAGCTGTCCTAATATATCCTCGTATTGGAGGGGAGTGACATCCCTGCTATCATTGATTGTGTCAATTCCTGTTTCATGCGACCCATTGATATGCCTATTTGGGGTAATGGAGGAAGAGTCCTGGGATCATTATATGATAACATTCCTCAGAGGGGCATTATTTTTGGCTAGAAAAGTAATAGCCTTGCAGTGGATGGGGAATTCGAGTCCAACTGTGCGCTCCTGGGTTAAATTAGTCAATGCAACTATAGTCTATGAGCGGGTGGTATACTACAACAGAGGATGCCCGGAAAAATGTAACAAAATATGGGGTCTATGGAACTCTTCTCCAGACACACTTACAGAGGCTTAGAGGAATCTATGCGAATAGAGGTGGTTCCCGTTAGATGTTGGGAGATGGAAGCTATCCTACGGTATCTTGCGGTAAAGTGATGCAATGTAGCTGTTGTTGTTCTTTCTTTTTCACCTTTTTATTCCCTTTTCTACCCTGTTTCTTAAAATATGGTCATGCTGATCTTTAGAGCTGATCTTATGCTTAATATAAAACTGGATATATATACAAATGATAAGAAGAATGGATAATACTATTTTATCTTGAGCACAACAGATACTATGGACTGTAATATGATTCTTCAGTGTTGTGAACGTATAGCACTATCCATGTACTGAGCTATTTCTCACATTGTAAATGCTATACCATGTTTGAAACTGTTAATAAAACGAAGTTAAAAAAAAAAATGCTCTGAACTAGAAATACTAAATACTCTGCATTGTTTTTATTCAACAGAGCCGGCCTAAGCCGTATTGGCTGCGAAACCAAGTGCAAGGGTAAGTCTTATTTACTCCTCGTAAAGATGTTCTCCATTACTAATTCAAGCCCTTTATAAATACTACTAGAAGGTGGCCCGATTCTAACGCATCGGGTATTCTAGAATTTATTGTGTAGTTAATGTATGATTTTTGTTATATACATAGATGTTGGTGTGTGTAGTTGCCAAGTGTTTGTGTAGGGCAGGGGCCTCAAACACGCGGCCCGCGGCCCGCATGCGGCCCCTGAGGCTGTTTGTTGCGGCCCGCAGACCCCGTGACAATCACAGCTCTATGCTGAGGGTCGGCGCCGGCAGGACTTTACTGCACTTGAATCCATCTGCGGTGCCGCGCAAGGAGCTGTCAGTTCTATCCCAGTTGCTGCTGCTGTCTGCCAATCAGATGCAAGGAGGTGACGTCATACAGCGACGTCACTTCCTTGCATCTGATTGGCAGGCAGCAGCCATTGGTCCAGACACAGCTCCTCTGCGCTGCACCGCAAATGGATTCAAATGCAGTGAAGTTCCTGCCGGCGCCGACCCTCAGCACAGAGCCGCGATCGTCACGGGCCGCAACAAGCAGGTAAGGTACGTGCTCAAGATCAGGACCCGCTGCGTGCTGGACACAGCGCGTCCTGATCGGCGGGGCCGCAAGTCTACTCCTTAGGAGACCGCAGCTGCCCGTGCCTGCGATCAGGGGTTCGGGCCGCTGCGGTCTCCTAGCTGTGCTCTGCCTAGGAAGGACGCTTCCGACTCCGCAGCATAAATTCACATGCTGCGGCCTCTGGAAGCCACACCGCAGTTCCGTTTTCACTGCGGGCCGTACACGCACAGTGGGCATGGGGTTTTTAGAAATCCCATGCCCACTGTGCTTTTACCATACATAGCAGGGTTTTGGACGCAGCTGAAGCATGCTGCATCCAAAACTCTGCAAGTACTGATCGTGGGCACACAGGGAACGGAGGAAAGGTGAGGAGAATTTTTTTTTTGTTTGCGTATTACTAAAGGATGGGCAGAATACTACAGGGATGGCCACAATACTACAAGGATGGGCAGAATATTACAGGGATGGCCACAATACTACAAGGATGGGCAAAATACTACAGGGATGGCCACAATACTACAAGGGTGGGCAGAATACTACAGGGATGGCCACAATACTACAAGGGTGGGCAGAATACTACAGGGATGGCCACAATACTACAAGGGTGGGCAGAATACTACAGGGATGGCCACAATACTACAAGGATGGGCAGAATACTACAGGGATGGCCACAATACTACAAGGATGGGCAGAATATTACAGGGATGGCCACAATACTACAAGGGTGGGCAGAATACTACAGGGATGGCCACAATACTACAAGGGTGGGCAGAATACTACAGGGATGGCCACAATACTACAGGGATGGGCAGAATATTACAGGGATGGCCACAATACTACAAGGGTGGGCAGAATACTACAGGGATGGCCACAATACTACAGGGATGGGTTGAATACTACGGGGATGGCCACAATACTACGGGAATTGGCAGAATACTACAGAGCACAATACTACAAGGATGAGCACAATACTACAAGGATGGGCACAATATTACTGGGCACAATACTACAAGGATGGGCAGATACTACAAGGATTGGAACAATATTACAGGGCACAATACTACAGGGCACAAGGATGGGCACTATACTACTGGACACATACTACAAGGATGGGCAGATACTACTGGGCACAATACCACAAGGATGAGCACCTTACTACAGGGCACACGGATGGGGACATTACTGCAGCATGGGCACATTACTACAAGATTTTGGCTAAGATTACTATATGATGCTGCTAATTGTAAAACAATTACAAGAAGGTGATAAAATGTAAAAAAAAAAAAAATCCTAAAGCATGACATTTTTTTTTATTTACATTAAAAATGCTTTTCTGTACATAAACGTAACAAAAAAAGTGCACGTTTGTTATAATAAACAAGCGAAAAATGCTTACAAAAGTGATCCAAGATGTATAGAAAAAAAAACATGGATTCATTAAAAATGTTCACTTTGTCCTGCAAATAATGCGCCCCCCCCTCATTTTTTTTTTCTATATGCGGCCCATACACCCAGCTGAGTTTGAGACCCCTGGTGTAGGGGCTGTAAATGTTCTGGGTGTTATCTGGGTGGTGGTGTGTGAGAGCGGTGTTGTTTGTGTGGAGCGCTGTGTGTATGTTGCGTTGTTTGTGGAGCGCTGTGTGTCTGCAGTGTTGTCTGTGTGTGGTGCTGTGTGTGTTGCGCGGTGGGTGTGGGTGTGGGGTGCGTGTGTGTGTTTTGGGGGAGGTATGTTTTGTGCAATGTGTGTGTGTTGCGCGGTATGTGCGTATATTTGTGTATGGTTTGTGTTTTGGGTGTTGTGTGTGTGCGGCGTTGTCTGTGTGTGTGGGTGTCTGTGTAGGGCGGTGTTTGTGGTTCCCAGTGTGTGTGTGTGGTGTGTTGTACAGTGCGCGTGTGGCAGTGTGTGTGTGTGTGTTTTGGGGGGAGGTGTGCACCCCCATCGTGCTCCATCCCCCATGCTGCGCACTCCCCATCGTGCTCCATCCCCCATGCTGCGCTCCCCCATCGTGCTCCATCCCCCATGCTGCCCACCCCCCATCGTGCTCCATCCCCCATGCTGCGCACTCCCCATCGTGCTCCATCCCCCATGCTGCGCACCCCCCATCGTGCTCCATCCCCCATGCTGCGCACTCCCCATCGTGCTCCATCCCCCATGCTGCGCACCCCCCATCGTGCTCCATCCCCCATGCTGCGCACCCCCCATGCTGCGCACCCCCCATCATGCTCCATCCCCCATGTTGCGCACCCCCCATCGTGCTCCATCCCCCTTGCTGCGCACCCCCCATTGTGCTCCATCCCCCATGCTGCGCACTCCCCATCGTGCTCCATCCCCCATGCTGCGCACTCCCCATCGTGCTCCATCCCCCATGCTGCGCACCCCCCATCGTGCTCCATCCTCCATACTACGCACTCCCCATCGTTCTCCATCCCCCATGCTGCGCACTCCCCATCATGCTCCATCCCCCATGCTGCGCACTTCACATCGTGCTCCATCCCTCATGCTGCGCATCCCCCATCGCGCTCCATCCCCCATGCTGCGCACTCCCCGTCATGCTCCATCCCCCATGCTGCGCAGTCCCCATCGTGCTCCATCACCCATGCTGCGCACTCCCCATCGTGCTCCATCCCCCATGCTGCGCACTCCCTATCGTGCTCCATCCCCCATGCTGCGCACCCCCCATCGTGCTCCATCCTCCATGCTGCGCACTCCCCATCGAGCTCCATCCCCCATGCTGCGCACCCCCCATCGTTCTCCATCCCCCATGCTGCGCACCCCCCATCGTGCTCCATCCCCCATGCTGCGCACTCCCCATCGTGCTCCATCCGCCATGCTGCGCACTCCCCATCGTGCTCCATCCCCCATGCTGCGCACTCCCCATCGTGCTCCATCCCCAATGCGCACTCCCCATCGTGCTCCATCCCCCATGCTGCGCACCCCCCATCGTGCTCCATCCCCCCTCCTGCGCACCACCCATCGTGCTGCACAGTCACACATCAGACAGTATACACGCACACATCTGATCGCATACACTCACACCCCACTTCTGCCTATGCCCTCCGGTGGGCGGTCCCAGCAGCTGTGCTGCACGCCGTGCTCCTCTGCCTTCTACCGACACGCACACATCCCATCGCATACACGCACACCCCCCATCGTGCTCCATCCCCCATGCTGCGCATTCCCCATCGTGCTCCATCCCCCATGCTCCGCACCCGCCATCGTGCTCCATTCCCCATGCTGCGCACTCCCCATCGTGCTTCATCCCCCATGCTGCGCACCCCCATCGTGCTCCATCCCCCATGCTGCGCACTCCCCATCGTGCTCCATCCCCCATGCTGCGCACTCCCCATCGTGCTCCATCCCCCATGCTGTGCACTCCCCATCGTGCTCCATCCCCCATGCTGCGCACTCCCCATCGTGCTCCATCCCCCATGCTGCGCACCCCCCATCGTGCTCCATCCCCCATGCTGCGCACCCCCCATCGTGCTCCATCCCTCATGCTGCGCTTCCCCCATCGCGCTCCATCCCCCATGCTGCGCACTCCCCGTCGTGCTCCATCCCCCATGCTGCACACTCCCCATCGTGCTCCATCACCCATGCTGCGCACTCCCCATCGTGCTCCATCCCCCATGCTGCGCACTCCCCATCGTGCTCCATCCCCCATGCTGCGCACCCCCCATCGTGCTCCATCCTCCATGCTGCGCGCTCCCCATCGAGCTCCATCCCCCATGCTGTGCACCCCCCATCGTTCTCCATCCCCCATGCTGCGCACCCCCCATCGTGCTCCATCCCCCATGCTGCGCACCCGCCATCGTGCTCCATCCCCCATGCTGCGCACTCCCCATCGTGCTCCATCCCCCATGCTGCGCACCCCCCATCGTGCTCCATCCCCCATGCTGCGCACTCCCCATCGTGCTCCATCCCCCATGCTGCGCACTCCCCATCGTGCTCCATCCCCCATGCTGCGCACTCCCCATCGTGCTCCATCCCCCATGCTGCGCACTCCCCATCGTGCTCCATCCCCCATGCTGTGCACCCCCCATCGTGCTCCATCCCCCATGCTGCGCACCCCCCATCGTGCTCCATCCCTCATGCTGCGCTTCCCCCATCGCGCTCCATCCCCCATGCTGCGCACTCCCCGTCGTTCTCCATCCCCCATGCTGCACACTCCCCATCGTGCACCATCACCCATGCTGCGCACTCCCCATCGTGCTTCATCCCCCATGCTGCGCACTCCCCATCGTGCTCCATCCCCCATGCTGCGCACTCCCCGTCGTGCTCCATCCCCCATGCTGAACACTCCCCATCGTGCACCATCACCCATGCTGCGCACTCCCCATCGTGCTCCATCCCCTATGCTGCGCACTCCCCATCGAGCTGCATCCCCCATGCTGCGCACCCCCCATCGTTCTCCATCCCCCATGCTGCGCACCCCCCATCGTGCTCCATCCCCCATGCTGCGCACTCCCCATCGTGCTCCATCCCCCATGCTGCGCACTCGCCATCGTGCTCCATCCCCCATGCTGTGCACTCCCCATCGTGCTCCATCCCCCATGCTGCGCACTCCCCATCGTGCTCCATCCCCAATGCGCACTCCCCATTGTGCTCCATCCCCCATGCTGCGCACCCCCCATCGTGCTCCATCCCCCATGCTGCCCACCCCCCATCGTGCTCCATCCCCCATGCTGCGCACTCCCCATCGTGCTCCATCCCCCATGCTGCGCACCCCCCATCGTGCTCCATCCCCCATGCTGCGCACTCCCCATCGTGCTCCATCCCCCATGCTGCGCACCCCCCATCGTGCTCCATCCCCCATGCTGCGCACCCCCCATGCTGCGCACCCCCCATCGTGCTCCATCCCCCATGTTGCGCACCCCCCATCGTGCTCCATCCCCCTTGCTGCGCACCCCCCATTGTGCTCCATCCCCCATGCTGCGCACTCCCCATCGTGCTCCATCCCCCATGCTGCGCACCCCCCATCGTGCTCCATCCTCCATACTGCGCACTCCCCATCGTCCTCCATCCCCCATGCTGCGCACTCCCCATCGTGCTCCATCCCCCATGCTGCGCACTTCACATCGTGCTCCATCCCTCATGCTGCGCATCCCCCATCGCGCTCCATCCCCCATGCTGCGCACTCCCCGTCATGCTCCATCCCCCATGCTGTGCACCCCCCATCGTTCTCCATCCCCCATGCTGCGCACCCCCCATCGTGCTCCATCCCCCATGCTGCGCACCCGCCATCGTGCTCCATCCCCCATGCTGCGCACTCCCCATCGTGCTCCATCCCCCATGCTGCGCACCCCCCATCGTGCTCCATCCCCCATGCTGCGCACTCCCCATTGTGCTCCATCCCCCATGCTGCGCACTCCCCATCGTGCTCCATCCCCCATGCTGCGCACTCCCCATCGTGCTCCATCCCCCATGCTGCGCACTCCCCATCGTGCTCCATCCCCCATGCTGTGCACCCCCCATCGTGCTCCATCCCCCATGCTGCGCACCCCCCATCGTGCTCCATCCCTCATGCTGCGCTTCCCCCATCGCGCTCCATCCCCCATGCTGCGCACTCCCCATCGTTCTCCATCCCCCATGCTGCACACTCCCCATCGTGCACCATCACCCATGCTGCGCACTCCCCATCGTGCTCCATCCCCCATGCTGCGCACTCCCCATCGTGCTCCATCCCCCATGCTGCGCACTCCCCGTCGTGCTCCATCCCCCATGCTGCACACTCCCCATCGTGCACCATCACCCATGCTGCGCACTCCCCATCGTGCTCCATCCCCTATGCTGCGCACTCCCCATCGAGCTGCATCCCCCATGCTGCGCACCCCCCATCGTTCTCCATCCCCCATGCTGCGCACCCCCCATCGTGCTCCATCCCCCATGCTGAGCACTCCCCATCGTGCTCCATCCCCCATGCTGCGCACTCGCCATCGTGCTCCATCCCCCATGCTGTGCACTCCCCATCGTGCTCCATCCCCCATGCTGCGCACTCCCCATCGTGCTCCATCCCCAATGCGCACTCCCCATTGTGCTCCATCCCCCATGCTGCGCACCCCCCATCGTGCTCCATCCCCCATGCTGCGCACCCCCCATCGTGCTCCATCCCCCATGCTGCGCACCCCCCATCGTGCTCCATCCCTCATGCTGCGCTTCCCCCATCGCGCTCCATCCCCCATGCTGCGCACTCCCCGTCGTGCTCCATCACCCATGCTGCGCACTCCCCATCGTGCTCCATCCCCCATGCTGCGCACTCCCCATCGTGCTCCATCCCCCATGCTGCGCACTCCCCATCGTGCTCCATCCCCCATGCTGCGCACCCCCCATCGTGCTCCATCCTCCATGCTGCGCACTCCCCATCGAGCTCCATCCCCCATGCTGCGCACCCCCCATCGTTCTCCATCCCCCATGCTGCGCACCCCCCATCGTGCTCCATCCCCCATGCTGCGCACTCCCCATCGTGCTCCATCCCCCATGCTGCGCACTCCCCATCGTGCTCCATCCCCCATGCTGCGCACTCCCCATCGTGCTCCATCCCCCATGCTGCGCACTCCCCATCGTGCTCCATCCCCAATGCGCACTCCCCATCGTGCTCCATCCCCCATGCTGCGCATCCCCCATCGTGCTCCATCCCCCATGCTGCGCACCCCCCATCGTGCTGCACAGTCACACATCAGACAGTATACACGCACACATCTGATCGCATACACTCACACCCCACTTCTGCCTATGACCTCCGGTGGGCGGTCCCAGCAGCTGTGCTGCACGCCGTACTCCTCTGCCTTCTACCGACACGCACACATCCGATCGCATACACGCACACGTCCGATCGCATACACGCACACATCCGGTCGCATACGCGCACACATCCGATCGCATTCACGCACACACCCGATCGCATACACGCACACACCCGATCGCATACACGCACACATCCGATCGCATACACGCACACACACGATCACATACACGTGTGCACACATTGACGATATCGCACATACGCGCTCACACACTCACAACATCCGGAGATACCACATGCTTCCGGCCATGTGATCCTCTGGCAGGTCCTGGAAGGTCACTGCACGCACAGTATCGCCGCCGAGAAGCAAGGGATATCACTGGATGTTGTGAGTGTGTGTATGTGATCTGATGTGTGTGTGAGGTGGGTGTGAGAGTGAGTGTGATCTGATGTGTGTGTGTGTGTCTGTTCTTATGTGTGTGCGTGTGTGTGTTCCGCCGCTGCAGGACCTTAATGCGCTCACCTGCTCCCGGTCGGCTTCTGGTGAGTATGATCGGGGGTCTTCTTTCTTCTGTCTTCTCTCTTCTGCACAGCGTACCCCGCCCCCTGCACGCACGGGAGCCCACACCACCGTACGCCGGCAACCCCAGCAATGCGAGGGTATGAGTCGGCTGGGTTGCCGGCGTACGCTGGTGTGGGCTCCCGGGGGTACAGCACTCACCTGGGAGTCGGGGCTCCGTGTCGGTTCGGGGAATGCGTGCGAGGGGCGGGGCCAGGGCGAACGTGCAATGCGTGAGGGGGGCGGGGCGTGGCCGAGTTTCCAATGCGTGCAGTGGGCCGGGGCGAGAGGCCAATCCGTGTGGGGGGCGGAGCCTGGGTGAGCGGCCAATCCGTGCGGGGGGGCGGAGCCGAGGCGAGTGGCCAATTAGAAGCTTGTCGCGGCAACGACAGAATTTTGGAGCAAGACAGACAGACAGACAGAATAAGGCAATTATATATATATAGATACGCCCCATTGTGATACAACACCATATATTCACCTTGCACCAAGTGAGCCCTACAGCCAATCAGCAGCTGCTATTGTTTGCAACTAGTGATGTGCGACCCCAGACTGTAAAAGTCCGGATCCACACGGGATACCTATTATCCGTGCACCGATCCCAGGTCTGGAGTTCTCAGGAAACTCTGGGTAAGTATCCAGATTCGGCCATCATAATAATTAAAATAAAAATAAAGGTAAAAGAAAAAAAAAATAGGAATAAAGCAGGTGCTTTACAGTTACCAAATCTTTGCGCAGCTGTAACATCACTTCATGGGCCGCTCATTACCCCCATGCATATGCACTGCTTCCCCGCCCACTGGCAGGCCCGCGTGTCTGAGTGGTTGCAGTCTGTGTGACAACGTGTCTGACTGATTAGAATCTTACATACTGTGTGCATCCGTTGTAATGGTGTAATAATAAATGGAAAAAAAATTGGCTCAGGGTCCTACCATATAATGATACGCAGCACAGATAAAGCATATTGCTGCAGCCCCCAGCCATGTGCTTATTGTGGTTGTATATCAAAAAAAGAGGGACCTCATGCAAGTGTGGCGCCCCAGGACCTGGTCGCCACAACAGCATTGCCCCTCCAAAGGGTTAATGCTGAGCCTGGAGGTAATTGGGGGAATCATTGACCAGTAAGTTCAACATCCAACGCAGTTTCTCCCTCAGGCCAGCAGGGGGAGCTCTGAACCTGGAGTTCCAGGGAGCATTCCTTAAGTCTGACCTGAGGGAGGGGTTAGTGTTCAGTCTGTGAGGAGAGAGCAGAGAGAGCAGACGCAGAGTGTGCAGTCTGGTGAACTGGGGCTGGAGCTGGTTAGCTCAGTCCAGGGAGGCCAGAGCTGCAGAGAGGCAAAGAAGTAGACTTGGACATCGGAGTCTGTGGCCACCAGGGCCTAAAATATTCCCTGGTAGCTGAATCCGAAGGGCAGGAGAGCTGCAAGCACCTGGCCCATAAACAACCTGAAGGTACAGCTGCATCACCAGGGCCCGGTGTGGACTCCAGCAGAGAAGCACCAGAGAGGGCCTGCGCAGCCTACCACACAGGGAGAGGGACGTATCATCGGTCCCAGCAGCAAGAGGGCCATTGCTAATCCAGAGTGCAGGGTCCTATAACAGCAAAGAAAGAACAGGAGTAGGCCTCATACTCATCTGGCCAAAAAGATACCTCAGCCACTTCCAGGCCGGCCGGAGCCCTCTACCACCTGTAACGGTCTCCCAGGACTGGACTGTTCTCAAAGTAAAAGAGGAGAAGGTAAAGAGACTACTGTTTGTGACTGTTTCTTTCACTGCCTGTCGGCCCTGCACCGTATCATTCACACCAACATCACCATAGACACTTGCAAGCACCAACTGTTGCCCCAGGGCACCGCTCCACCTGTGGGGAGCAGTACCACCATTGCTGCCGTTCCATCACCTCGGAGGCCTCATACAGCGGCGGGGGCTTAATAGCCGCAAACCACAGGTGGCGTCACGAATAATACAAACTTTAATCACCCCCAAGTCAGCAGCCATATTAATTGACCCCACCAGGGTACGGAGTCGGGCCCAGCCACCACTGACGTCCCCCGGATTAGTCCGGCCCGGCACCGGGTGTCCTGTAGCCCCGGGGGTGGGCGAGTCACAGCTTTTTAAAAATTATTTAAATAAATAAACAAAAACGAATGGTCCCCCCAATTTGATACCCAGCCATGATAAAGCCGACAGCTTGGGCCTGGTATTCTCAGGCCAGGGAGGACCATGGTTATTGGTCCCCTCCAGCGTAAAAATAGCAGCCTGCAGCTCTCCAGAATTGTCTCATCCATTAGATGTGACAATTCTGGCACTTTATCTAGCTCATCCCGATTCTCCTGGTGCGGTTGCAATTGGAGTAATAACAGGGTTTAATGACAGCTCACAGCTACCACTAAGCCCTAGATTAGTATTGGGAAGCATCTAAGAGGCCCCCCATTACTAATCTGTAAGTGAAAAGAAATAAACAAACACCGAAAAGATCCTTTATCTGAAATAAAATAGAAAAAAACAAAACACCCTCTTTCGCTCCTTTATTAACCCTTACACCCACGGGCGATTTTCAGTGTTTCCGTTTTTTTTTTCCCGCTCCCCTTCTATCGAGAGCTGAAAGTTTTTTATTTTTCTGTCAATATTGCGATATAAGGGCTTATTTTTTGCAATTTCTACTTTTAAATGAAACCATAAGTTTTACCATATAGTGTACTGGAAAACGGCCAAAAACTGCAATCGCATGTTTTTGGGATAGTTTATTCACAGTGTTCTCTATATGGTAAAACTGATGTGTCAGTGAGATTCCTTAGGTCGGTAAGAGTTCGTCGATACCAAACGTGTAGATTTACTTTTATCTAAGGGGTTAAAAAAAATTCAGACGTTTGTCCAAAAAAATGGTGCACTTTTTGTGCCATTTTCCGTGATCCATAGAGTTCTCATTTTCAGGATCCATGGCTCAGTGACTGCTTTTTTCTTCGGCGCTCCATTGGGAGACCCAGACGATTGGGTGTATAGCTACTGCCTCCGGAGGCCACACAAAGCATTACACTAAAAAGTGTAAGGCCCCTCCCCTTCTGGCTATACACCCCCAGTGGGATCACTGGCTCACCAGTTTTCTGCTTTGTGCGAAGGAGGTCAGACATCCACGCATAGCTCCACTGTTTTTAGTCAGCAGCAGCTGCTGACTATGTCGGTTGGAAGAAAAGTGGGCCCATATGGGGCCCCCAGCATGCTCCCTTCTCACCCCACTTGTGGTTTGTAAGGTTGAGGTACCCATTGCGGGTACGGAGGCTGGAGCCCACATGCTGCTTTCCTTCCCCATCCCCCTGAGGGCTCTGGTGAAGTGGGATCTTACAGGTCTCCAGGCACTGAGACCGGGCTCCATCCACAGACCCAGAGAACCTGCTGGATATGGAGCTGAGTATCGTCAGGGACAGGCCCTGCTACATTAAGGTACTCTGTGTCCCCGGGCAAGCGCGCACACACACACCAGCATTGCTGGGAGTGTTAGTGCGCCGGGGGTAACAGCGCGGTGCGCTCGTGCTATTATTCACTGCAGCTTAGCTGAGTGAATTTATGTATTGGGAACTGCCGCGCCGGCCGCTGCTGGGTGTTTTTTTTACATTGTGGCGCGGCTGGGACTTGTAGTGCGCCGGGGACTTCCGCGCTGGCCGTGCACATGGACGGCCGCGCTTATTACTTGAGTCCCCGGCTTTGCGGCCTAGTTTTCGTTTCGTTCCCGCCTCCAGCCCTGCCAGTCAGGGGAGAGGCGGGACGCTGTACAGACAGTCAGCACAGAGGGCTGGAGTCTGCTTTGCATTCTCCAGCCCCCTTCACTGGACACAGTGGGACGCCAGTTTCCCGCTCTTGTCTGGGGCACGCCCACGGCCCGCCCCTCGTCACACGAGCTGGAGAAGGACGCCGGCAGCCATTCCTGCACGCAGTCCGAGCTGGGGAACGGAGACATGCTCTGGGCAACCAACACAGGGCTCTGGCGACCACATACCCGCGTTATAGGCGGGCGGTAAGCAGCACCTGAAGTGCTGACCCCACTAAATACCGCAGTGTCCATTTGTATTTGATGCTTGTATACTATACTCTGCACTGTAGGTCGCTATCTTTGGCTATATGCCCTCCTAGATGGCGAGATAACAGCAGCAGAAAAGCAAGGGTGCTAAGGCACAGGTTTTCTAGGCTGCTTGTATTGCATGTGCTGAAGTGTTCATTTGTACTTATGCTTGTATGTTATACATTGCACTGTACTGTCGCTACTCTTGGCTATGTGCCCTCCTAGATGGCGAGATAACAGCAGCAAAAAAGCAAGGGTGCTAAGGCACAGGCTTTATAGGCTGCTTGTATTGCATGTGCTGCAGTGTCATTTGTACTTATGCTTGTATGTTATACATTGCACTGTACTGTCGCTACTCTGGGCTATGTGCCCTCCTAGATGGCGAGATAACAGCAGCAGAAAAGCAAGGGTGCTAAGGCACAGGTTTTCTATGCTGCTTGTATTGCATGTGCTGCAGTGTTCATTTGTACTTATGCTTGTATGTTATACATTGCACTGTACGGTCGCTATTCTTGGCAATATTCTCCTAGATGGCTGGACAACAGCAGCAAAAAAGCAAGGGTGCCAAGGCACAGGCTTTCTATGCTGCTTGTATTGCATGTGCTGAAGTGTTCATTTGTACTTATGCTTGTATGCTATACATTGCACTGTACGGTCGCTACTCTGGGCTATATTCTCCTAGATGGCTGGACAGCAGCAGCAAAAAAGCCAGTGTGCCAAGGCACAGGCTTTCTATGCTGCTTGTATTGCATGTGCTGATGTGTTTATGCTTGTATGCTATACATTGCATAGATGGATTGAATACAGCAGCAAAAAAGCAACAAGGCTTCCTATGCTGTTTTTCCTGCATGTGATACTGTTCCACCGGCAGGTTCCACTGACCCCCATTGTGTGCAAGCTCCCCTGTAGCACTTGGTCAGCCGGGGTCTCTACTAGAGGTGGCCAAAGGAACCATCCGTGAACCCTGTCCAGGGACAGGGACGGAGTTGCAGTTTCGGCTGATGGATTGTCATGGGATAGAGACTTTGCAGTCCAGACAGGCCATGGGCAATCTTGATTAATGCTCCCTGGCCACCCTCATTTGGAACGTAATCAGTGCTCCGGGGGGGTCCCAGGCATTCCAGGGTGAAGGCTCTGACACGGACGGCAGTCCCAGACAGCCTAAGCTAGCTCGCTGGGGGCGGCGCTCGGCTTCATCACTGGTCAAGGTCCCAGCAGGAGGACTCTCTGTATGATGAGGCAGACGTAGCTGATCAGGGCTTTGGTCCTGACACCGCTCTCAATCCGGATACACCGGATGGTGACGCCATAGTGAATGATCTTATAGCGTCCATCAATGGAATGTTGGATATTTCTCCCTCAGCTCCCCCATTGGAGGAGTCCGCTTCACAGCAGGAGAAATCCTTTTTCAGTACTCATGCGTATATTGCGTATTTTTCTGGCGCTGACTTCAGAGAAGCAGTTCAGAAACACCACGCTTACCAGATAAGCGTTTTCTTCAAACGTTTTAAGGATACACGTTATCCCTTTCACCTGACGTGGTAAACCGCTAGACCCAGGGTCCAAGGTTGGATCCCCCAATCTCCAGGCTTGCGGCTGGATCCATAGTTGCAGTGAAGATGGGACTTCACTTAAAGATGCCATTGACAGACAGATGGACCTCTGGTTGAAATCTGTCTGTGAAGCTATCAGCGTGTCGGTTGCTCCGGCATTCGCAGCCGTATGGGCACTCTAACCTATTTCAGCTGGGCTTGCGCAGCTGGTTTTGAGCACATGTACATCTGTGCCGCAGGTGGTGTCCTTAACCTCGCAATGTCTGCATTGGCGACTTACCCTAGTAATGCTGTCCTGGAGGGACAGTCGAGGTTGGTCCTTCCCAGGCTCGGGCAGGTCCCAATTGTCCTCGTCCAAAAGGGCTCAAAAGGCTCAGAGGGGCTCAGATTCCGGCCGGGCTCAATCACGCCCAAGGAAGGCAGCAGGAGGAACCGCTACCAAGGCGGTCTCCTCATGACTGTCAGCTCTCTCTCTCCGCATCCGCGGTTGGTGGCAGAATCTCTCGCTTGGGGACATTTACTGCCACAGGTCACAGACCGGTGGGTGACAGACATTTTGTCTCACGTGTACAGGATAGAGCTCTGTTCTCGTCCTCCGACGCGATTCTTCAGCACTTCCCCTCCTCCCCCCACCGAGCCGATGCTCTTCTGCAGGCAGAAGAAGTGGTAATCCCTGTTCCTCTTCAGGAACAAGACACGGTTTTTCCTCCAACCTGATTGGGGTGCCAAAAAAGGGGTGGCTCTTTCCGTTCCGTTCTGGACCTAACACTGCTCACCAAGCATGTGAAGGCCAGGCGGTTCCGGATGTAACCCTCCGCTCCGTCATTGCCTCAATGTCGCAAGGAGATTTCCTAGCATCAATAGTCATCAGGATGCTTATCTCCACGTGCCGATTGCTCCAGAGCACCAGCGTTTGCTACGTTTTCGTTATTGAAGACGAGCATCTTCAGTGCGTAGCCCTGCCCTTCGGTCTGGCAACAGCCCTACGGGTTTTCACCAAGTTCAGGGCAGCAGTGGGAGCAGTCCTGCACTCTCAGGGTCACTCTGTGATCCTTCCTGGGACGATCCACTTGTCAAGGCACCCTCTCAAGAGGCATGCCAACGCAGCCTGAACGTGGCGCTGGAGACTCTCCAGAGTTTCGGGTGGATCATCAACTTTTCAAGGTTACATCGGGCACCGACCCAATCGCCGACATATCTGGGCATGGAGTTTCACACTCTCTCAGCGATAGTGAAGCTTCCGCTGGACAAGCAGCGTTCACTACAGACGGGGGTGCAGTCTCTCCTTCAAGGCCAGTCACACCCCTTAAGACGTCTCATGCAGAGGCAGTCACTTTCGCGCAGTTTCATCTGCGTCCACTTCAATGGGACATGCTTTGCCAATGGGTTGGGGAGTCGACGTCCCTAGACAGGAACGTTTCCCTTCTCAGGCGGTCAAGGAGTCCATCCTTCAGATCAATGTTCTGGAAATCTGGGCAGTGTATCTTGCCCTACAAGCCTTCCAGCAGCGGCTGGAAGGAAAACAGATCCGAATTCAGTCGGACAATCCCACAGCGGTGGCAGACTTCGCCCACCAAGGCGGAACACGCATCGCCAAGCCTACCAGGCAATCCGGCGGATTCTGATGTGGGTGGGGGACAGAGCATCCACCATATCCGCAGTTCACAGTGTTCTACCTCTGGCACTGTTGCCCAGAGTGCTACGCAAGCTTAGCTCCGCTTGCCGCCGCGCCATCCTCGTCGTCCCAGACTGGCCGAGGAGGTCGTGGTTCCCGGATCTGTGGCATCTCACGGACGGCCAACCGTGGGCACCCTCAGACCGGCCAGACTTACTGTCCCAAGGGCCGTTTTTTTTCCACTGAATTCTACGGCCCTGATCCTGACTGTGTGGCCATCGAGTCCGAGATCCTAGCGTCTTCAGGATTATCTCAAGTCGTCATTGCCACCATGAGACGGGCTAGGACGCTGACGTCTGCCAAGATCTACCACAAGACGTGGAAGATATTCTTCTCTTAGCGCTCTGCTCAGGGAGTATCTCCCTGGACATTTGCATTGCCTACTTTTCCTTCCTTCCTGCAATCTGGTTTGGGAAAAGGTTTGTCGCTCGGCTCCCTTAACGGACGAGTCCCAGCGCTGTCTATATTCTTTCAGAATCGCATAGTACGACTTCCTCAGGTACGCACGTTCCTGCAGGGGGTTGGTCGCATTGTCCCTCCGTACAAGAGGCCGTTAGACCCATGGGATCTGCACAGGGTACTAATTGCTCTTCAGGAGCCGCCCTTGGGGCCTCTGAGGGATGTTTTTTCACTTTCTCGACTGTCACAGAAAGTGGCCTTTTTGGTAACGGTCACGTCTCTTCAGAGAGTGTCCGAGCTAGCAGCGCGGTCATCCAAAGCTCCTTTCCTGGTGTTTCACCAAGACAAGGTAGTGCTGCGCCTGATTCCGGGGTTTCTCCCTAAGGTGGTATCCCCCTTTTCATCTCAGTCAGGATATCTCCTTACCTTCCTTTTGTCCTCATCCAGTTCATCGATATGAATTGGACTTGCATTTGTTGAATCTGATGAGAGCGCTCAGAATCTACTTTCCCGCACGGCGCCCCTGCGCCGCTCGGATGCACTCTTTATACTTGTCGCTGGTCAGCGCAAAGGGTCGCAGGCTTCCAAAGCCACCCTGGCTCGATGGATCAAGGAACCAATTCTTGAAGCCTACCGTTCTGCTGGGCTTCCGGTTCCATCAGGGCTGAAGGCCCATTCTACCAGAGCCGTGGGTGCGTCCTGGGCATTACGACACCAGGCTACGGCTCAACAGGTGTGCCAGGCAGTTACCTGGTCGAGTCTGCACACTTTCACCAAACATTATCAGGTGCATACCTAGGCTTCGGCGGACGCCAGCCTAGGTAGAAGAGTCTTGCAGGCGGCAGTTGCCTCCCCGTAGGGGACGGCTGTCTTTGCAGCTCTAACATGAGGTATTTCTTTACCCACCCAGGGACAGCTTTTGGACGTCCCAATCGTCTGGGTCTCCCAATGGAGCGCCGAAGAAGAAGGGAATTTTGTTACTTACCGTAAATTCCTTTTCTTCTAGCTCCTATTGGGAGACCCAGCACCCGCCCTGTTGTCCTTCGGGATTTTTGGGTTGGTTTTTCGGGTCCACATGTTGTTCATGTGGAATGGTTTTCAGTTCTCCGATGTTACTTCGGAGTGAATTTGTTTAAACCAGTTATTGGCTTTCCTCCTTCTTGCTTTTGCACTAAAACTGGTGAGCCAGTGATCCCACTGGGGGTGTATAGCCAGAAGGGGAGGGGCCTTACACTTTTTAGTGTAATGCTTTGTGTGGCCTCCGGAGGCAGTAGCTATACACCCAATCGTCTGGGTCTCCCAATAGGAGCTAGAAGAAAAGGAATTTACGGTAAGTAACAAAATTCCCTTCTTTTTGCGTCTTGAACGTTTTTAACAGTACCATTCTTGCGCAGTAGCGCCATTTTGCGCAAAATTTTGGCGTTTGGAATTTTTTTGCTGCTACAGAGTTTACCGATCAGACGATCAGATTAAATGATTTTATATTTTGATAGAACGGGCATTTCTGAACGCAGCGATACCCTTATTTTTTTAACCCTTTAATTTTCAATGGGGTGAATGGGGGTGATTTGATCTTTTAGGTTTTTTTATTTTTTTTTATTTTTTAAAACTTTTTTAACTTTTTTATTTTACTAGTCCTCCTAGGGGACTATAATGATCAGCAGTCTGATCGCTCATTCTTGTAGATCAGAGCCGTATTGCTCTGATCTGCACAAAAGCAACTCTACTCTCACACACGGCCCTCTGCCGGCTGTAAGAGGAACTGACTCATCATAGCTACAGGAGTCATCACATGACCCTGTGCTACCATGGCAACCATCTGATCCACGTGATCACATCACGTGACTTCCGATGGAGCCGGGTAAGTGAATGCTTAATGCGGCCCGCTGCTACTTCGTGCTGTGACATTTTCACAGCGCGCTGTAAGCGGTTAACAGGCACGAGTGGTTAGCGAATCCACTCATGCTTGATAGCCGCACCTGTCAACTGTTCAAATCAGCTCACATGTGCAGCGATCGCTGCCGGCTGCTCGCGGCAGCAGACAGGGATTAACCAGACACGATCTATGATGCACCCAGTACGTCATGTGTCATGAAGAGTTTAACCCCAAACCCCCAGTTCCGACGTAATCCACATGACAACGATCCTGCCTCTGCTACATACAAATTGAAGTCACAACACTGGCACAGAACAAGTCTGCATGATGTGAGCCGCAGCAATGAGTGGTGATGTCACTTAGTTTACCTCTGGTCATAGCTGGAGGTTCCCACGGTACCCTACCTGTGACTGTAGGTAAACTGACCTCAGGTGATCTCTTTAAACTCAGTGATCTCACTTCAGGTGAGGTCACTGAGTTCAGACATGCATCTACTGGCAGATAACCGTGTTTTTTGATGACGAGAGATGCAGATTTGGTGTTCAAATTTATATACCATATTCTTGCACCAAATCTGCATCTTCTGGAAAATTTAACCCCGTTCTTTACAGTTACTCTCCAAAAAACTCGCCTCCATTAAAGTCAATTGAGCTGGGAACTCAGGCAACAAAGGACATTCATAGAATAACAAGCTGATGTGTGAGGTAATATATTGGTGGAGAGACGGATAGAGACAGACAAGAAAAGAGACAGGGAATGAGACAAATAGGGAAAGAGACAGAGAGATAGAGACAGACAAGGAAAGGGGCGTGGCCGGATGCAGAGCTGAGCAGACGCTGATAGGCTATGTGCGCATCTTGCGTTCTGCTGACAAATATTCTGCAGCGATTTGGCAGCGCATGTGCAATACAAATCGCTGCAGAAAGACTGCGTAATGGATGCAGTGTGTCTGCAGAATAGATGCCGATTTCATGCGCTCGGGATGCTGCCTCTCCCATAGACAGAGTAAGCAGCATCCAAAGCGCACCAAATAAGTGACATGTTACTCTTTTGAGTGCAGCGATTTGGATCAAAATTTCAGCATGAAAATCGCTGCGCTCTCAAACGCAACGTGCGGATGGATTATGAACAATCTTCATAGATTGTGCAGGGGATGCAGGTCGCATGCATTTACGCTGCAGTGCAATACTCAGCGTAAACGCATGAAATTACGCAACGTGCGCACGAGCCCTAACAGGCCACTCTGAAGTTCTGCAGAAAGACATAGTGCACATTGGTGACAGAACCTCACACATTGAGCAGAAGCTGGAGGAGTTAACCACAGCCCATAACCAGCTTGTGGACGCACATAATGAGGCAGATGAGGAGATCATCGCCCTGAAGCTGACCGACCTGGAGGACCACTCCAGGCGTAATAACCTGCGCATCAGAGGGATCCCGGAGAGCGTAACTGCAGACGCGCTGAGAGAGTTTCTAAAAGACTTCTTCACTGCACTGATCCCCCACGCAGAGCAGCGAGACCTCCTCATAGACAGCGCACAGGATCCCAAAACCCAAAAGTGTCCCTAACTTCGTTCCCAGGGATGTGATCGCCCGGCTCCATTTTTACCACTTCAAAGAAGACGTGACCAGGGCGACGACAGCAAAACCGGACCTGCCGGACAGTTTTAAAGTGGTGCTGCTGCTTTCAGGTGATGCGGTTTCTTAAAAAGCTGATCTGCTTTTGCAGCTGAAAAACGTACCCTTAGATCAGCAATAGAACAGCCATTTATAGGACATTCCATAACTTTCCCAAATTCCTATGAAAAAATATTCAGCACATTCTGCATTGAACTACTGTCCCCAATTTATTATATATTTTAGGAGTCGGTCCATTTTATACCATCTGCTCCCTGCTCCCTCCTCCCTCACAGAAGAACGCTGCCAGCAGGAGACGCCCTGTGACGAGCGGTGAAACACCGCCCACAGCTCAGTGAGTCAGGAAGACTGCAGCCGGCCGCAGGGATGTGACGTGTGCGGAACTTGATGTGACGTCACCGGAGCGGGGAACAGCAGTCTGCAATATCGCCTCTCACAGGCACTATTGCCAACACAAGGTATTTGAGAGAAACATTGTTTCTCAATATAATATCGAACTAGACAATAAAAAATATGGGTGAACCACCCCTTTAATATGGATGTTATGAATTTACAATAAATTGAAGATTTTATGAAATTACAGGACAAATTCTCTTTTTTTAGACAGTAGGATTATACTGACAAAACACACCATGTATCTAATGCCCACCATCTGTGATATATGCCGGAGCCACGTATCTAATGCCAATCATGCGTGACATGCGCCAGAGCTTTCTACCTAATGCTGATCATTCATGATTCGCCCCAAAGCTGTGTATGTAATGCCCATCATCTGTGGTATGCCCCAGAGCTGTGTATCTAATGTCCATCATCTGTGGTATGCCCCAGAGCTGTGTATCTAATGTCCATCATCTGTGGTATGCCCCAGAGCTGTGTATCTAATGCCCATCATCTGTGGTATGCCCCAGAGCTGTGTATCTAATGTCCATCATCTGTGGTATGCCCCAGAGCTGTGTATCTAATGTCCATCATCTGTGGTATGCCCCAGAGCTGTGTATCTAATGCCCATCATCTGTGGTATGCCCCAGAGCTGTGTATCTAATGCCCATCATCTGTGGTATGCCCCAGAGCTGTGTATCTAATGTCCATCATCTGTGGTATGCCCCAGAGCTGTGTATCTAATGTCCATCATCTGTGGTATGCCCCAGAGCTGTGTATCTAATGTCCATCATCTGTGGTATGCCCCAGAGCTGTGTATCTAATGTCCATCATCTGTGGTATGCCCCAAAGCTGTGTATCTAATGCCCATCATCTGTGGTATGCCCCAGAGCTGTGTATCTAATGTCCATCATCTGTGGTATGCCCCAGAGCTGTGTATCTAATGTCCATCATCTGTGGTATGCCCCAGAGCTGTGTATCTAATGTCCATCATCTGTGGTATGCCCCAGAGCTGTGTATCTAATGTCCATCATCTGTGGTATGCCCCAGAGCTGTGTATCTAATGTCCATCATCTGTGGTATGCCCCAGAGCTGTGTATCTAATGTCCATCATCTGTGGTATGCCCCAGAGCTGTGTATCTAATGTCCATCATCTGTGGTATGCCCCAAAGCTGTATATCTAATGTCCATCATCTGTGGTATGCCCCAAAGCTGTGTATCTAATGCCCATCATCTGTGGTATGCCCCAGAGCTGTGTATGTAATGCCCATCATCTGTGGTATGCCCCAGAGCTGTGTATGTAATGCCCATCATCTGTGGTATGCCCCAGAGCTGTGTATCTAATGTCCATCATCTGTGGTATGCCCCAGAGCTGTGTATGTAATGCCCATCATCTGTGGTATGCCCCAGAGCTGTGTATCTAATGTCCATCATCTGTGGTATGCCCCAGAGCTGTGTATCTAATGTCCATCATCTGTGGTATGCCCCAGAGCTGTGTATCTAATGTCCATCATCTGTGGTATGCCCCAGAGCTGTGTATCTAATGTCCATCATCTGTGGTATGCCCCAGAGCTGTGTATCTAATGTCCATCATCTGTGGTATGCCCCAGAGCTGTGTATCTAATGTCCATCATCTGTGGTATGCCCCAGAGCTGTGTATGTAATGCCCATCATCTGTGGTATGCCCCAGAGCTGTGTATCTAATGTCCATCATCTGTGGTATGCCCCAGAGCTGTGTATCTAATGTCCATCATCTGTGGTATGCCCCAGAGCTGTGTATCTAATGTCCATCATCTGTGGTATGCCCCAGAGCTGTGTATCTAATGTCCATCATCTGTGGTATGCCCCAGAGCTGTGTATCTAATGTCCATCATCTGTGGTATGCCCCAGAGCTGTGTATGTAATGTCCATCATCTGTGGTATGCCCCAGAGCTGTGTATCTAATGCCCATCATCTGTGGTATGCCCCAGAGCTGTGTATCTAATGTCCATCATCTGTGGTATGCCCCAGAGCTGTGTATGTAATGCCCATCATCTGTGGTATGCCCCAGAGCTGTGTATCTAATGCCCATCATCTGTGGTATGCCCCAGAGCTGTGTATCTAATGCCCATCATCTGTGGTATGCCCCAGAGCTGTGTATCTAATGTCCATCATCTGTGGTATGCCCCAGAGCTGTGTATGTAATGCCCATCATCTGTGGTATGCCCCAGAGCTGTGTATCTAATGCCCATCATCTGTGGTATGCCCCAGAGCTGTGTATCGAATGTCCATCATCTGTGGTATGCCCCAGAGCTGTGTATCTAATGTCCATCATCTGTGGTATGCCCCAGAGCTGTGTATCTAATGTCCATCATCTGTGGTATGCCCCAGAGCTGTGTATGTAATGCCCATCTGTGGTATGCCCCAGAGCTGTGTATGTAATGTCCATCATCTGTGGTATGCCCCAGAGCTGTGTATCTAATGTCCATCATCTGTGGTATGCCCCAGAGCTGTGTATCTAATGTCCATCATCTGTGGTATGCCCCAGAGCTGTGTATCTAATGTCCATCATCTGTGGTATGCCCCAGAGCTGTGTATCTAATGCCCATCATCTGTGGTATGCCCCAGAGCTGTGTATCTAATGTCCATCATCTGTGGTATGCCCCAGAGCTGTGTATCTAATGTCCATCATCTGTGGTATGCCCCAGAGCTGTGTATCTAATGTCCATCATCTGTGGTATGCCCCAGAGCTGTGTATCTAATGTCCATCATCTGTGGTATGCCCCAGAGCTGTGTATCTAATGTCCATCATCTGTGGTATGCCCCAGAGCTGTGTATCTAATGCCCATCATCTGTGGTATGCCCCAGAGCTGTGTATCTAATGTCCATCATCTGTGGTATGCCCCAGAGCTGTGTATCTAATGCCCATCATCTGTGGTATGCCCCAGAGCTGTGTATCTAATGTCCATCATCTGTGGTATGCCCCAGAGCTGTGTATCTAATGCCCATCATCTGTGGTATGCCCCAGAGCTGTGTATCTAATGTCCATCATCTGTGGTATGCCCCAGAGCTGTGTATCTAATGCCCATCATCTGTGGTATGCCCCAGAGCTGTGTATCTAATGTCCATCATCTGTGGTATGCCCCAGAGCTGTGTATCTAATGTCCATCATCTGTGGTATGCCCCAGAGCTGTGTATCTAATGTCCATCATCTGTGGTATGCCCCAGAGCTGTGTATCTAATGTCCATCATCTGTGGTATGCCCCAGAGCTGTGTATCTAATGTCCATCATCTGTGGTATGCCCCAGAGCTGTGTATCTAATGTCCATCATCTGTGGTATGCCCCAGAGCTGTGTATCTAATGTCCATCATCTGTGGTATGCCCCAGAGCTGTGTATCTAATGTCCATCATCTGTGGTATGCCCCAGAGCTGTGTATCTAATGTCCATCATCTGTGGTATGCCCCAGAGCTGTGTATCTAATGCCCATCATCTGTGGTATGCCCCAGAGCTGTGTATGTAATGTCCATCATCTGTGGTATGCCCCAGAGCTGTGTATCTAATGCCCATCATCTGTGGTATGCCCCAGAGCTGTGTATCTAATGTCCATCATCTGTGGTATGCCCCAGAGCTGTGTATCTAATGTCCATCATCTGTGGTATGCCCCAGAGCTGTGTATCTAATGTCCATCATCTGTGGTATGCCCCAGAGCTGTGTATCTAATGTCCATCATCTGTGGTATGCCCCAGAGCTGTGTATCTAATGTCCATCATCTGTGGTATGCCCCAGAGCTGTGTATCTAATGTCCATCATCTGTGGTATGCCCCAGAGCTGTGTATCTAATGCCCATCATCTGTGGTATGCCCCAGAGCTGTGTATCTAATGTCCATCATCTGTGGTATGCCCCAAAGCTGTATATCTAATGTCCATCATCTGTGGTATGCCCCAGAGCTGTGTATCTAATGTCCATCATCTGTGGTATGCCCCAAAGCTGTGTATCTAATGTCCATCATCTGTGGTATGCCCCAGAGCTGTGTATCTAATGCCCATCATCTGTGGTATGCCCCAGAGCTGTGTATCTAATGCCCATCATCTGTGGTATGCCCCAGAGCTGTGTATCTAATGCCCATCATCTGTGGTACACACAAGAGAACTTTATCTAAAACCAATCATACCTGGTCCGCTCCAGAGCCATACTTCTAATGCTTATCATCTGTGATACTCCCCAGAGCCGTGTATCTTATGCCGATCATGTGTGATACACCCCAGAACTGTGTATCTAATGCCAATAATACACCACTGCTTCTATAGAAGTGGACACATTAAACTACTGCTCTCAATGAAGTGGATGCATCGATGCCACACATTACATAGACGTGAATAGATAAGCAATGTCACATATTACACTACTGCTGCCATAAAAGTGGACAGAGGAGGGGTGTCACACATTACCCTACTGCTCCCATAGAAATGGATGGAGCGGTGTCACACATTACACTACTGCTCCCATAGAAATGGATGGAGCGGTGTCACATTACACTACTGCTCCCATAGAAATGGTGGAGCGGTGTCACACATTACACTACTGCTCCCATAGAAATGGATGGAGCGGTGTCACATTACACTACTGCTCCCATAGAAATGGATGGAGCGGTGTCACACATTACACTACTGCTCCCATAGAAATGGATGGAGCGGTGTCACATTACACTACTGCTCCCATAGAAATGGTGGAGCGGTGTCACACATTACACTACTGCTCCCATAGAAATGGATGGAGCGGTGTCACATTACACTACTGCTCCCATAGAAATGGATGGAGCGGTGTCACACATTACACTACTGCTGCCATAGAAATGGTGGAGCGGTGTCACACATTACACTACTGCTCCCATAGAAATGGTGGAGCGGTGTCACATTACACTACTGCTCCCATAGAAATGGTGGAGCGGTGTCACACATTACACTACTGCTGCCATAGAAATGGATGGAGCGGTGTCACACATTACATTACTGCTCCCATAGAAATGGATGGAGCGGTGTCACACATTACACTACTGCTGCCATAGAAATGGATGGAGCGGTGTCACACATTACAATACTGCTCCCATAGTAATGGATGGAGCGGTGTCACACATTACACTACTGCTCCCATAGAAATGGATGGAGCGGTGTCACACATTACACTACTGCTCCCATAGAAATGGTGGAGCGGTGTCACACATTACACTACTGCTCCCATAGAAATGGTGGAGCGGTGTCACACATAACAATACTGCTCCCATAGAAATGGATGGAGCGGTGTCACACATTACATTACTGCTCCCATAGAAATGGATGGAGCGGTGTCACACATTACACTACTGCTCCCATAGAAATGGTGGAGCGGTGTCACACATTACAATACTGCTCCCATAGAAATGAATGGAGCGGTGTCACACATTACACTACTGCTGCCATAGAAATGGATGGAGCGGTGTCACACATTACACTACTGCTGCCATAGAAATGGATGGAGCGGTGTCACATTACACTACTGCTCCCATAGAAATGGATGGAGCGGTGTCACACATTACACTACTGCTGCCATAGAAATGGATGGAGCGGTGTCACACATTACACTTCTGCTCCCATAGAAATGGTGGAGCGGTGTCACATTACACTACTGCTCCCATAGAAATGGATGGAGCGGTGTCACACATTACACTACTGCTCCCATAGAAATGGATGGAGCGGTGTCACATTACACTACTGCTCCCATAGAAATGGTGGAGCGGTGTCACATTACACTACTGCTCCCATAGAAATGGTGGAGCGGTGTCACATTACACTACTGCTCCCATAGAAATGGATGGAGCGGTGTCACATTACACTACTGCTCCCATAGAAATGGTGGAGCGGTGTCACACATTACACTACTGCTGCCATAGAAATGGATGGAGCGGTGTCACATTACACTACTGCGCACATAGAAATGGATGGAGCGGTGTCACACATTACACTACTGCTCCCATAGAAATGGATGGTGCGGTGTCACACATTACACTACTGCTCCCATAGAAATGGATGGAGCGGTGTCACATTACACTACTGCGCACATAGAAATGGATGGAGCGGTGTCACACATTACACTACTGCTCCCATAGAAATGGATGGAGCGGTGTCACACATTACACTACTGCTGCCATAGCAATGGATGGAGCGGTGTCACATTACACTACTGCTCCCATAGAAATGGTGGAGCGGTGTCACATTACACTACTGCTCCCATAGAAATGGATGGTGCGGTGTCACATTACACTGCTGCTCCCATAGAAATGGATGGAGCGGTGTCACATTACATTACTGCTCCCATAGAAATGGATGGAGCGGTGTCACACATTACACTACTGCTGCCATAGAAATGGATGGAGCGGTGTCACACATTACATTACTGCTCCCATAGAAATGGATGGAGCGGTGTCACACATTACACTACTGCTGCCATAGAAATGGATGGAGCGGTGTCACACATTACAATACTGCTCCCATAGTAATGGATGGAGCGGTGTCACACATTACACTACTGCTCCCATAGAAATGGATGGAGCGGTGTCACACATTACACTACTGCTCCCATAGAAATGGATGGAGCGGTGTCACACATTACACTACTGCTGCCATAGAAATGGATGGAGCGGTGTCACACATTACACTACTGCTGCCATAGAAATGGATGGAGCGATGTCACATTACACTACTGCTCCCATAGAAATGGATGGAGCGGTGTCACATTACACTACTGCTCCCATAGAAATGGATGGAGCGGTGTCACACATTACACTACTGCTCCCATAGAAATGGATGGAGCGGTGTCACATTACACTACTGCGCACATAGAAATGGATGGAGCGGTGTCACACATTACACTACTGCTGCCATAGAAATGGATGGAGCGATGTCACATTACACTACTGCTCCCATAGAAATGGATGGAGCGGTGTCACATTACACTACTGCTCCCATAGAAATGGATGGAGCGGTGTCACACATTACACTACTGCTCCCATAGAAATGGATGGAGCGATGTCACATTACACTACTGCTCCCATAGAAATGGATGGAGCGGTGTCACACATTACACTACTGCTGCCATAGAAATGGATGGAGCGATGTCACATTACACTACTGCTCCCATAGAAATGGATGGAGCGGTGTCACACATTACACTGCTGCTCCCATAGAAATGGATGGAGCGGTGTCACATTACACTACTGCTCCCATAGAAATGGATGGAGCGGTGTCACACATTACACTACTGCTGCCATAGAAATGGATGGAGCGGTGTCACATTACACTACTGCTCCCATAGAAATGGATGGAGCGGTGTCACACATTACACTACTGCTGCCATAGAAATGGATGGAGCGATGTCACATTACACTACTGCTCCCATAGAAATGGATGGAGCGGTGTCACACATTACACTGCTGCTCCCATAGAAATGGATGGAGCGGTGTCACATTACACTACTGCTCCCATAGAAATGGATGGAGCGGTGTCACACATTACACTACTGCTGCCATAGAAATGGATGGAGCGGTGTCACATTACACTACTGCTCCCATAGAAATGGATGGAGCGGTGTCACACATTACACTACTGCTGCCATAGAAATGGATGGAGCGGTGTCACATTACACTACTGCTCCCATAGAAATGGATGGAGCGGTGTCACACATTACACTAATTTTCCTATAGAAATGGACAGAGAGCGGGAGATCACACATTATAGACACTGCTAAATGGAGTGACAAATCAATACTGTTAGAATATGTTTCCTGTCTGTAAGTGTTCAGTTGCTAGGTTTGTGTGCAGTTAATAAAGTTTGAACAAAAAGGAGAAAGGAGGTTAAGGAAGAACCTGTGACTATGCTGTAGTGTAGTTTCCTGCGTACCTGAGAAGATGCTGCCCGCAGAAGCTGCAGATAGAGATACACACAAATGATTACTTGTTGATTTACTAAGCTTCATATTTTTTCCTGACTGTTTCTGAATAAGGCTATGTGTGCACGTTGCGTATTTGCATGCAGTTACGCTGCGATCTGCACCGCAGCGTAACTGCATGTGTCCTGCGTCCCCAGCACAATCTATGAAGATGATGCAGGAGCCGTGCGCACGTGGCGTATTAGAGCGCAGCGCTTCGGCTGCTGCCCGAAGCGCGCGTTCTAATAAGTGACATGTCACTTCTTTCCTGCGCTTTGCATGCAGCCCCTGCTCTGTCTATGGGAGGGGCTGCAGTCAGAGCGAATGAAATCGGCTTTTTTTTTTCCATTACGGACTCTATCTGCAGTAATTTGAAGCGCACGTGTGCTGTTCAAATCGCTGCAGAAATTTCTTCAGGGACAGTACGCAACGTGCGCACATAGCCTAAAACCCACAGTTGCTGTATTGCGCGCTTGGAGAGTGTCATTGATAATCTGCTGCCAACAAATACACCAAGTAAAGTGTTACTACCATATTTCTTCGAAAGTAAGCCCTACCTCGCAAATTAGCCATAGCAGGAGTTTTCAGCATTTTCACCGTAAAGCTTAACCCCTTCACGACCTTTGACGGATATATCCGTCATGGTGCCCTGGTACTTAAAGACCCATGATGGATATATCCGTCATGGTGAAATCAGGGCCTCAGAGCCCCGGTGACCGCGATTGGTTTTCAAAAACTGTAGATTCGGTAAGGAGAGGACCTGTACCTGACCTCAGGAGGGGTGGTGTCTCCTCGCCGGACCTACGGAGGCTGTGATTGGATGACGAACGCCGTTCAGCGAATCACAGTCAGTGTAATGTTTCAGTCATTGAAAATGGCTAAACATTGCAATCCAGCCATGATCAGTGCAGCTATAGCACTGATCATTGGCTGGAGCTGGGTGACCTTTGCTGCACCCGCCCCCAGCTCTGATTGGAGAGTTCGGCCTTGTGACCAATCTCTCCAAGCACCGTGCATCTGGGACTGGTAATCTGTAGGAGATCGCTCTCCTCAGCTTCTCCGTCCGTGGAAGCTGAGGAGAGCGATCCCTGCGAGTGCCCATCTGTATGTCACAGCCCCAGATCATCCGCTGCCCTCCTCCATCTGCTTCGTCCCTGCTCCGCCGCTGCTCTCTTTCTCCTGCCCCTTGTAACCGCCGCTGCGCCCCTGCATCTGACGCCGCTGTGCCGCCGCTGCATCTGACGCTGCTGTGCCACCGCTGCATCTGACGCAACTGCGCCGCCGCTTCATCTGACGCCCCACTTCCCCATCTGCCACCCCACTCCCCATCTGCTACCGCACTCCCCCATCAGTCACCACACTCCCCCATCTGTCACCGCACTCCCCCCATCAGCCACCGCACTCCCCCATCTGCCACCCCACTCCCTCATCTGCCACGCACTCCCCCATCTGCCACCCCACTCCCCCATCAGCCGCCACACTCACCCATCAGCCGCTGCGCCCATGCATCTGCCGCCGCACTCACCCATCATCCGCTGCACCCCTGCATCTGCCGCCACACTCACCATCAGCCACTACGCCCTTGCATCTGCCGCCGCACTCACCATCAGCCGCTACGCCCCTGCATCTGCGCCGCACTCACCATCAGCCGCTGTGCCCCTGCATCAGCCACCGCACTTCCCCCATCAGTCACCGCACTCCCCCCCATCAGCCACTGCACTCCCCCATCTACCACCCCACTCCCTCATCTGCCACGCACTCCCCCATCTGCCACCCCACTCCCCCATCAGCCGCTGTACTCACCCATTAGCCGCTGTGCCCCTGCATCTGCCGCCGCACTCACCCATCAGCCGCTGCGCCCCTGCATCTGCCACCGCACTTCCCCATCAGCCGCTGCGCCCCTGCATCTGCCACCGCACTTCCCCATCAGCCGCTGCGCCCCTGCATCTGCCACCGCACTTCCCCATCAGCCGCTGCGCCCCTGCATCTGCCACCGCACTTCCCCATCAGCCGCTGCGCCCCTGCATCTGCCACTGCACTCCCCTATCAGCCACTGCCCCTTCCCAGATCTGCTGCCCGCTCTCTCATCCCCTTAATCCTCTGCCCCCTCTCCCCCTCCCGGATCTGCTGCCTCCTCCATCTGCTGCGATCCTGCTGCCTAGATCCATCCTGTAAAGTAGCTATCCCCAATCTCACCTCCCACTCCCCTTCCACCCTCCCCCCATCCTCCGCCACTCCTGCATCCGTTGCGCTCTCACCCATCCTACTCCGCTCCTCCATCTACCGTGCCCTCACCCATCCTCCGCCGCTCCTGCATCCGTTGCGCCCTTTTCCATCCTCCGCCGCTCCTCCATCCTCCGCCGTGCACTCTCCCATCCTCCATCCATCTTTTTTTCCATCCCACCTAGTCCCCCCCTTTTTGCAGCACATGCATGCGTGCGTCCTGATTTTTTTTTCTGTAAACTAAGAAAGAAATACAAATACATTTAGTTTAGGTCCAGTAAAATTATACTGTAGTAATCGTCAACTACAGTATTTTTTACTGAATATTGTACGGGGTCAGCTCAGTGCCACACGTGAGAGCGAAGCACGAGTCTCACATCGCATCATCCGGCACGGTCTCTCTCTTCCAGACAGGAGTGTGCGGCTGTGCCGGATGATGCCTATGCATATTTTTTTTTGTTTTACTGACGTCCGTATTTTTTATTTCACCAAACTATTTTTTTGTATGGGGGGGGGTCTAGTTTCCAAAATAGGGTCACGTGGGGGAGCGCCACTGTTTCGGCACATCAGGGGCTCTCCAAACGCAACATGATGTGGCTAACGATTCCAGCTAATTTTCCAAACAGTGCTTTTCTGCCACATACTGCCAGCGTTCTCAGAACAAATTGCCCAACAAATTTTGCTGTCCATTTTATCCTGTTACCCCTGTAAAAATAAATGCAAATGATGCTCCTTCCCATCCAAGCCTTGCCGTGCGCCCAAACAATTGATTTCCACCACATGAGATATCGGTGTACTCAGGAGAAATTGCACAATTCATTTTATGGTTCATTTTTTCCTGATACCCTTGTGAAAATGCTGAATCTTATGGCTAAAGTAACATTTTTGTGTAAAAAAGTAAAATTTTGATTTTTTCCTTCCACATTGCTTTGGTTGCTGTGAAGCTCCTAAACGGTTAAAGGGAACCTGTCAGCAGAAATTTAGCTTTAAACCTAAAAGATTCCCCCTCTGCAGCTCGTGGGCTGCATTCTAGTAAGGTTCCTATAGTTTTTGTGCCCCCTTTTAGACCAAATTAAATACTTTATAAAGTGGTACCTTTTGGTATGCAATTCTTGTAAATTATCGATGGGGGCGGGCTCTCTGGTGTCCGTTACTGTCCCTCCTGCTGATTTACGCCGTCCCCCAACACTCCATTTCATACATCAGGACACCGCCCACTGTGCCCTAGGTCCCACGCATGCGCCGTGCGACTGTGCACTGTGTGCACAGTGACCGCTGGTGACGTGTGTCGCAGGCACGAGATTATGGGCAGCGCTGTGATTGCATCAGCAAGTGCCCGCCCATAATCTCGTGGCCGCGCTTTCCCCTCTGCCTCAAGTGTTCTGCGCAAGCGCTGGCCAGATGACCCGACGTCACCTCTTTCCCATCTTACCCTGCAGCAGGAAATAGATGGGAGGAGCGGAGCAGGACACCACCGGTTACGAGAGGTGACGTTGGGTCATCTGGCCAGCGCTTGCGCAGAACGCTGGAGGCAAAGGGGAAAGGGCGGGCACGAGATTATGGGCGGGCACTTGCTGATGACAATCACAGCGCCGCCCATAACCTCGTGTTTGCGCAACACATCACCAGCGGTCACTGTGTGCACAGTCGCACGGCGCATGCGCGGGACCTAGGGCGCAATGGGCGGTGTCTTGATATATGAAATGGAGCGTTGGGGGACGGCGTAAATCGTAAGGAAGGACACTAATGGACACCAGACAGCCCGCCCCCATGGATAATTTACAAGAATTGCATACTAAAAGGTACAACTTTATAAAGTATTTAATTTGGTCTAAAAGAGGGCACAAAAACTATAGGAACCTTGCTAGAATGCAGCCCACGAGCTGCAGAAGGGGACTTTTAGGTTTAAAGCGAAATTTCTGCTGACAGGTTCCCTTTAATAAACTTCTTGAATGTGGTTTTCAGCAGAGTGAGGGGTGCAGATTTTAGAATGGGGTCACTTTGGGGTATTTTCTGTCGCCTACGTTTCTCAAAACACTCCCAAATGTGATGTGGTACGTAAAAAAATTTTTCTTTTAAATATTGTTGGAAAAATGGAAAATTGCTGATGAACTTTGACCCCTTCTAACTTCTTAATGAAAAAAAAAAAATTAGTTCGAAAATTGCGCTGGTGTAAAGTAGACATGTGGGAAATGTTATTTAGTAACTATTTTGTGTGACATATCTCTCAGATTTAGGCTATGTGTGCACTAGGCGTTTTCTTCACGCTGCGTTTTTTTGTGCGTTTTCGCAAAAAATGCACCCGCAGCAAAAACGCATGCGTTTTTACCGCGTTTTGCTGCGTTTTTGCTCACTGCGTTTTTAATCAGTGAACAATGCCATTAAAGATTGTTGAAAAAAAACAAAGAAAGGTCTGATGTCATTTCCTTCTTCAATATGTTCTTCATTCTCCACTAGTGTATGCAGGAGAGCAGACAGCTGCAGAACTACAAGGCTCAGCATGTTTCATCCAGGATTGTATGCTGGAGGGAGAGGCAGGGGGAGCAGAACTACAAGGCTCAGCATACTCCATCCAATAGTGTATGCAGGAGAGCAGACAGCTGCAGAACTAGTGTATGCAGGAGAGCAGACAGCAAATACAGAACTACAAGGCTCAGCATGCTCAACCCAGGATTGTATGCTGGAGGGAGAGGCAGGGGGAGCAGAACTACAAGGCTCAGCATACTCCATCCAATAGTGTATGCAGGAGAGCAGACAGCTCCATTCACTAGTGTATGCAGGAGAGCAGACAGCATCTGCAGAACTACAAGGCTCAGCATGCTGCATCCAGGACTGTATTCAGGAGTTTTTTTGCAAAAAAAAAAAAAATGACGTGGGCTTCGCCATATTTTTGTATGCTAGCCAGGTACAGCAGGCAGGTACTGGCTGCCCCCAACCCCCAGCTGCCTATTTGTACCCGGCTGGGAACCAAAAATATAAGGAAGCCTTTTTTTTTTTTAAAATTATATCATGAATTTCATGAAATAAAATTGACATGGGCTTCGCCCAATTTTGAGTTCAGCCACGTACAACTAGGCAGCTGGGGATTGGAATCCGCAGTGCAGAGTGCCCAAGCTTTCTGGGCACCCCCGCTGCGAATTGCAGTCCGCAGCCACCCCAGAAAATGGCGCTTTCATAGAAGCGCCATATTCTGGCGCTGTATACAACTTTTCCAGCTGCCCTGATGCTGGGTGGCTCGCTGGGTAATAATAGGGTTAGGGCTAGCTGTATATTATCAGCTGGCCCTAAGCCCGAAATTCATGGTGTCACGCCAATATTAGACATGGCCACCATGCATTTCTAGTAAAGATAAAAAAAAACACAACACACAGAAAAATATTTTTATTAGAAATAAAACACAACACAATTAGTGACTCCATCTTTATTGAAATAAAGAACCCACTCCCCTCCGCAGTAATCCTGGGTCAGGGTCCTGCGATGTCCAATCCAGATCCAATATCATCTGATTGGTTTGCTGGAAGGCAAAGCGATCAGATGATGTGTCAGGTTCAAGAGCCTGAATCACATGACACATCAGCTGATTGTATAAAAACCGTTTATACAATCAGCTGATGCATCAGTGCAAAAAAATAAATACACACGTCCGTGCTGATTACCGGCAGCTCCTGGATCGATCGTACGGGAGCCTGATCCCGTCCGATCGCTGCAGGAGCTGCCGGTAATCAGCTGATGAAGTCTCCTGATGTCATCAGCTGATCGTTTAGCCGGCCGGGCGGTAAAAAGCTGGCGTCACCGCGAGACTTACGATCAGCTGATGCGTCAGGTGACCGCATAAGGTGATCACCGCCAGGTCCTGCAGCCATGGGACATGCCTGGGAGCACACAGCCAGAGCTGCGGTACCGGGAGAGGAGCTGGGAGCTGACATGGCACCAGGAGTCTGCTGACAGGTGAGTATGACATTTTTTCTACTCTTCACTTTTGATTTCACAGCTGTCTCCACCTCCCACCCGGACATGACGCTGCACGGGAGCTGACATGACGCCAGGCGGGAGGTGGAAGCAGCGGTGGCGGTACTGGGAGGATTCACGCTTCTGTGTTTACCAACAGAAGGAATCCTCTTCCTGTACACATCACTTTACTACCCACCTCTTGCGTTTATAGCTGCGTTTTTAGTCATAGAAACGCAGCTATATTTTGCAATTTGCGTTTTTCATTGCGTTTTTGAACATCTCATTGAACTTAATGGGTGAAAACCGCAGAAATTATTGACATGCTGCGTTTTTGTGGTCATCACAAAAACGCATCTACAAAAAAACGCTGTGTGCGGACAGTACTTCTGAAAACCAATAGACATTACTGTGGAAGCAATGTCACAGCGTTTTCAGCACAAAAATGCGGTAAAAACGCCGCTAAAAACGCAGCAATAACGTCTAGTGCGCACAGGGCCTTATGGGCATATAATTTCACCAAAATTTGAAAATTGCGAAATTTTCGCCGAATTTCCGAAATTTTCACAAATAAACGCAAAACATATCGGCCTAAATTTATCACAGACATGAAGTACAATATGTCACGAAAAAACAATGTCAGAATCGCCAGGATCCGTTGAAGCGTTCCAGAGTTATAACTTCATAAAGTGACACTGGCCAGAATTGCAAAAAATGGCCTGGTTTTTAAGGTGAAAACAGGCTGGGGGATGAAGGGGTTAAATATAAGCCCTACCTCAAAAATAAGCCCTAGTCGCGGTTCAATAATGAGGTGTCCATGCAGCTAAAAAAGTTCAAGAATCCTGTAGGACACTTCTTTATAGAAAGCAGACACCTCAAAAGAAAGAAGAGAGAAGACCCTGCAATCATACTCACCAGACGCCGAACGGGAGGACTTGCAGCGGAACGCATACCTACACACATGAGATCTCACACATATCAGATCACGCACCCACACACATCAGATTGCGCACACACACATCAGATTGCGCACACACACATCAGATTGCGCACACACACATCAGATTGCGCACACACACATCAGATTGCGCACACACACATCGGATTGCGCACACACACATCGGATTGCGCACACACACATCGGATTGCGCACACACACATTGGATTGCACACACACACATCGGATTGCGCACACACACATCGGATTGCGCACACACACATCGGATTGCGCACACACATCGGATTGCGCACACACACATCGGATTGCGCACACACATCCGATTGCACACACATCAGATTGCGCACCCACACATGAGATTGCACACCCACACACATCAGATTGCGCACACACATCAGATTGCACACACACATCAGATTGCACACACACACACATCAGATTGCGCACCCACACACATCAAATTGCGCACCCACATACATCAGATCGCACACCCACACACATCAGATCGCAAACTCACACATATGAGATCACACACCCACACACTTCAGATTGCGCACCCACACACTTCAGATTGCGCACCCACACAAAGCAGATAGCACATTCACGCACATCAGATTGCACACCCACTCATATGAGATCACACACCCACACACATCCGATCGCACACTTACCACATCCAGCGATATCGATTGCTTCTCACCAGCATAAGGACGTGGGACATGCAGTGGAGCGCGAGAACCTGCGAGTGGAACGCATGGAAAACCTGGCCAGGTCACGAAGGCGCAAAGCCGTAACGCGCGTTGGGGTGGACACCATTTTAACCTGAAGACAATGGAATTCTACCGTGTTTCTCTGAAAATAAGACACTGTCTTACATAATTTTTTGGCCTGAAACATGCGCTAGGGCTTTTTTGGGGTAGGGCTAATTCGGGGAAACACGGTTGGGGCCAAGTTCATCCCCCCCACCAAAAAAAGCAGACTCTCCTTCCCAGAAGAATCATATTTACCAGACACCGTACATCTGCGTCGGTCCCAGATCGATGTTCGGTGGGTGCTCTCAGCAGGTATGCCCCACGCAATCCTCCCCTGCTTTTGACAGACACTCACATACATCAGATCGCACTTGCACACACACACAAACATCAGATCAAACACACAATCATACATCAGATCCCATACATACACTCACCATATCTGGCGATTTCAATTGTTTTCCGACCGGCATGGGAACCTGAGACGCAGCGCATAGGAACGCATGGAGGAGCTGTGGTGGAACATATTGATGCGTTGCACCGCAAGTCCTTTTACTCCACTGCACTGCGTCCTAGTTCCCCTGCCATCCAGAAGCAAACGGTATCGCCGGATGTGTGAGTGTGTGTGCGATCTGATGTGTGATTGTGAGTGCGATCTGATGTGTGATTGTGTGTGCGATCTGATGTGTGATTGGGTGTGCGATCTGATGTGTGATTGGGTGTGCGATCTGATGTGTGTGGGTGTGCGATCTGATGTGTGTGGGTGTGCGATCTGATGTGTGATTGGGTGTGTGATCTGATGTGTGATTGGGTGTGCGATCTGATGTGTGTGGGTGTGCGATCTGATGTGTGTGGGTGTGCGATCTGATGTGTGTGGGTGTGCGATCTGATGTGTGATTGGGTGTGCGATCTGATGTGTGTGGGTGTGCGATCTGATGTGTGATTGGGTGTGCGATCTGATGTGTGATTGGGTGTGTGATCTGATGTGTGTGGGTGTGCGATCTGATGTGTGATTGGGTGTGCGATCTGATGTGTGATTGGGTGTGCGATCTGATGTGTGTGGGTGTGCGATCTGATGTGTGACTGGGTGTGCGATCTGATGTGTGTGGGTGTGCAATCTGATGTGTGATTGTGTGTGTGATCTGATGTGTGATTGTGTGTGCGATCTGATGTGTGTGGGTGTGCGATCTGATGTGTGATTGGGTGTGCGATCTGATGTGTGATTGTGTGTGCGATCTGATGTGTGTGGGTGTGCGATCTGATGTGTGTGGGTGTGCGATCTGATGTGTGTGGGTGTGCGATCTGATGTGTGATTGTGTGTGTGATCTGATGTGTGTGGGTGTGCGATCTGATGTGTGATTGTGTGTGCGATCTGATGTGTGTGGGTGTGCGATCTGATGTGTGATTGTGGGTGTGTGATCTGATGTGTGATTGTGTGTGCGATCTGATGTGTGATTGTGTGTGCGATCTGATGTGTGATTGTGTGTGCGATCTGATGTGTGTGGGTGTGCGATCTGATGTGTGTGGGTGTGCGATCTGATGTGTGATTGTGTGTGTGATCTGATGTGTGTGGGTGTGCGATCTGATGTGTGATTGTGTGTGTGATCTGATGTGTGTGGGTGTGCGATCTGATGTGTGATTGTGTGTGCGATCTGATGTGTGTGGGTGTGCGATCTGATGTGTGTGGGTGTGCGATCTGATGTGTGATTGTGTGTGTGATCTGATGTGTGATTGTGTGTGCGATCTGATGTGTGATTGTGGGTGTGCGATCTGATGTGTGATTGTGTGTGCGATCTGATGTGTGATTGTGTGTGCGATCTGATGTGTGATTGTGTGTGCGATCTGATGTGTGTGGGTGTGCGATCTGATGTGTGTGGGTGTGCGATCTGATGTGTGTGGGTGTGCAATCTGATGTATGCGTGATCAGATGTGCGTTCCACCGCAGATCCTTGATGCGTTCCACTGTAGGTCCTCCCGTTCGGCGTCTGGTGAGTATGATTTCGGGGTCTTCTGTCTTTTCTCTCTCTCTCGGGGGTGTCTGCTTTCTTTAATGAAGAAAGTTAAAGTATTCAAGTATTCTTTAACTTTTTTAGCTACATAAATACTTCATTATTGAACTGTGACTAGGGTTTATTTTTGGGGCAGGCTTATATTTAAGCCTTATGCTGAAATTTCATGCCAGGGCTTATTTTCGGGGTAAGGCTTATTTTGGGGGAAAGAGTAGTAAGTCTATTCCCTATGCAGTCTTAAGTCTTTTTCTATCCATGGCACCATATATTGAGGTTTCTTAACTTTGTATTTATTATATACCTTTCTGACATCAAGGTAATCACCATTTTTTTTTTAACAGTTCTTTATTACATTGCAAGTATTGTGTTGGGGTTGAAACACAGACTGTTTGCTCTTCTCTAGTCACATATACACGAGACCGCACTGCTCCTCTCACATTTCATTTACTTTTTGTAGACCACATATAGTGAATCGATGACCATAAAAGAAAACTATATCTATTGTATTGACTTTTAGAAAAGCTTAATCATTGGTCTCACTATTTTGATACAAACCCTTTTTATTATTATTATTATTATTATTATTATTATTATTAAATGCATTTTTCCTCCCAAAAATATGGGATGAAAATGAGGGGTGCGTCTTAAAATGTGAATGTAGCTTACAGGGAGGGGGAAAATGGGCGCTACGCTGACTGCGGTGGGCGCTGTGTGGAGCAGGGCGGTTCGGAGGGTGAGATGTTCTATTGGCTGTGCGGGGCTGTGCTGGTTGTGGGTGGTGAGATATTCTGTCTGCGGGGCTGTGCTGGCTGCAGTGGGTCAGATGCTCTGTCGGCTGGGCTGCAGCGGGTCAGATGCTCTGTCTGCGGGGCTGTGCTGGCTGCAGCGGGTCAGATGCTCTGTCGGCGGGGCTGCAGTGGGTCAGATACTCTGTCGGCGGGGCTGCAGCGGGTCAGATACTCTGTCGGAGGTGCAGGGCTGTGGTGGGCGCTGTGTGGAGCAAGGCAGTGCGGCGGTGAGATGCTCTGTCGGCAGGGCTGTGGTGCCTGCGGTGGGTGCTATGTGTAGCAATGCAGTTTGGGGGTGAGGTGCACGGTTGGTGGTGCGATCTTCAAATAATGCCTCCAGAAGTCGGCGTGTGCGCAGATGGAGCTCTTGGATTGTCAAATCGCACCGCCAATAGAGCATCTCACCACTGCACTGCTCTGCACACCCGGCCACACAGCAGCCAGCACAGCCGGCCACACTGCTCCGCACAACCGGCCACACAGCAGCCAGCACGGCCGGCCACACAGCAGCCAGCACAGCCGGCCACACAGCAGCCAGCACAGCCGGCCACACTGCTCCGCACAACCGGCCACACAGCAGCCAGCACAGCCGGCCACACAGCAGCCAGCACAGCCGGCCACACTGCTCCGCACAACCGGCCACACAGCAGCCAGCACGGCCGGCCACACAGCAGCCAGCACAGCCGGCCACACTGCTCCGCACAACCGGCCACACAGCAGCCAGCACAGCCGGCCACACAGCAGCCAGCACAGCCGGCCACACTGCTCCGCACAACCGGCCACACAGCAGCCAGCACAGCCGGCCACACAGCAGCCAGCACAGCCGGCCACACAGCAGCCAGCACAGCCGGCCACACTGCTCCGCACAACCGGCCACACAGCAGCCAGCACGGCCGGCCACACAGCAGCCAGCACAGCCGGCCACACTGCTCCGCACAACCGGCCACACAGCAGCCAGCACAGCCGGCCACACAGCAGCCAGCACAGCCGGCCACACTGCAGCCAGCACGGCCGGCCACACAGCAGCCAGCACAGCCGGCCACACTGCTCCGCACAACCGGCCACACTGCAGCCAGCACGGCCGGCCACACAGCAGCCAGCACAGCCGGCCACACTGCTCCGCACAACCGGCCACACAGCAGCCAGCACGGCCGGCCACACAGCAGCCAGCACAGCCGGCCACACTGCAGCCAGCACGGCCGGCCACACAGCAGCCAGCACAGCCGGCCACACTGCAGCCAGCACAGCCGGCCACACTGCTCCGCACAACCGGCCACACAGCAGCCAGCACGGCCGGCCACACAGCAGCCAGCACGGCCGGCCACACAGCAGCCAGCACGGCCGGCCACACAGCAGCCAGCACAGCCGGCCACACTGCAGCCAGCACGGCCGGCCACACAGCAGCCAGCACAGCCGGCCTCCTGTGACCCCCGCTCCACCACTGGTGTTGACCCCCTATGGTAAGACACCACTGGAGTGGAGTATAAGATGGACCCCATTTTTTTTTTTTGCCTTTTTTTATCTCTATATTTGGGGTGCGTCTTATAATCCGGGCGTCTTATAAAACGAAAGATACAGTAACTTTGTTGTTTTACATTTACACATGTATTTGTCATTTATTCATTGTCCTCGTCCCTGATTGGTGCCCCTTTATTGTTGTTCATGTGTTTTGTTTTTCATTTCTAACCTTGCATTTGTCTCAATTAAAAAAAAAATATTTTAGTAATTACACTGGACTAGGGAGTTGTTTTTTTTTCCCTTTTTTGTTTGTATACATTAGACACTTCATATATTTTTTGGATTATAGGATGCATTTTTCCTCCCAAAAATTTGGGAGGAAAATGGGGGTGTGTGTCTTAGGCCTCATCTGCACACTGCATCTTTTACTGCGTTTTTGGTTACGTTTGTGGTCACAAAAGATGCACCCAAATGCATGCATTTCCTTCCCCCAGCAAAGTCTTTATCAGATTTTTATTTTGCTGTCCGCACAGTGCATTTTTTTCTTTGACTGCGTTTTTGAAGATGCTAAGATGCAGAATTTTATTCCTTTTCACGTTTTGTCTCTGCGTTTCGAAGGACTGGCATATCAATCCCCTGCTGATTCGTGGTCGACGAGTGATTGATCCCTGGTATCTGGCCATATGCCAATCCCCATATAAAGTCTATCGGGACCAGAATCCGGCGCAAAGGGGTAGAAGCAGGTGATTCATACCTACCGAGTCACACTGCTCCGCTTCCGGGACCGCTCAATACCTTCATTGAATACGCCCTGCTTCCCCCACCCACTGACATCTGTGGTTGGTTGGAATCAGACATGCCCCCACACTGAGTGACAGCATGTCTGACACTTCCAATCATAGACACCGGTGGGCGGTTCTATAACCGTACTATAAAATAAAAATTTAAACAAATTGCCATAGGGTCCCCCATATTATGATACCCAGCACAGAGAAAGCCATGGCTATAAGCTGCAGCCCCCAACCGTGCGTTTATATTGGCTGGGTATCAAAATAAGAGGAACCGCAGGCGTTTTGTTTTTAAATATTTAAATAAATAAAACGGTGTGCGGTTCCAACAATTTTGATACCCAGCCAAGATAAAGCCCGACAACTGGGGGCTTGTATTTTCCGGCTGGGGGCTCTTGATTTTTGTGTGTCCCCCAGCCCAAAAATATCAGCCTGCAGTAGCCGGTAATTGCCGCATGCGTTAGATATGACAGTCCCGACACTTTACCCAGCTCTTCCTGATTGCCCTGGTGCAGTGGCAATCAGGGTAACAAGGAGTCAATGGCAGCCCATAGCTGCCACTAAGCCCTAGATTAGTAACGGGGGAGAAGGTCTCCCCAATTACTAATCTGTAAGTGAAAGTAAATAAACACAAACACCCAAAAAATCCTTTTTTTTTAAATGAAAGACAAAAAAGCACCATCTTTCACCACTCTGTTAGCCCTAAAAACACCTCCGCAGGTCCGACGTAATCCACACGAGGTCCCATGACACTTCCAGCACTGCTACATCTGAAGCTCACAGAGAGAGCCAAAGAAGATGACTGCCCTTTATGAGGCTCAGGCAGAGACTGAGCCACGATCAACGGTGACGTCACTCAGGTTAGCCGCGGCTATAGCTGGAGTCCTCCACCTGTGACCGCAAATCACCTAATTGACGTCACTGCTGATCAGGCCGCTCACTTCAGTTGCTACCTGAACCTCACAGTGGGCGGTCATGTTCTATGGCTGCTTGGTGTGAATTCAGATGTAGCAGTGCTGGAAGCATCGTAGGACCTCATGTGGATTACGTTGGACCTGTAGGGTTGTTTTGGGGGTTAATAAAGTGGTGAAAGAGGATGCTTTTAGTCTTTTACAGTCCCTAACAAAAGGTCTGTTGCTTATCGATGAAATGTAAATAAAACCTTATAACCTGATCCATCCATTGGTTTTATAAATTACTCTTTTGAAAGCTGAAACCCTCCCAAATTTGGTTTAGGTTATGAAAATTAAGTTGCTGCAAAGCTGAAATATTGATCATTTAATGAACACAAAAAGGTCAGATTTTGGCAAGACAAAAGTTTTGTTGCCCACAGAAAGTAATGTGAAATTCAAACAAATAATTAACTTTTAATGCAAAGATATGTTGCATAACATTGGTAAATGAAGTTGTGCTATTAGAGCCATATTTAATATTTTGTGTGACTTCCATGACCTTGAAGGACTGCATCCATGCGGTTCAACAATGATTCATACAATTTATTGATGAAGTCATCAGGAATAGCAAAGAATGCAGTCTTACATGCCTCCCAGAGTTCATCTACATTCTTTGGTTTTGTCTTCCAAGCTTCCTCTTTCTTCCTACCCCAAACATGCTCAATGATGTTCATGTCTGGTGACTGGGCTGGCCAGTCCTTGAGCACCTTGATCTTCTTTGCCAGGAGGAAGTTTGTTGTAGAGATGGATGTATGAGATGGAGCACCATCCTGCTGCAGAATTTGACTCTTTTTATTATTGGGAATGTAAAAGGTAGCTAATACTGCTTGATATTTTAGGCTATTGATATTGCCTTCCACCTTGCAAATGTTTTGCACACCCCATACTGAATGTAACCCCAGACCATGATCTTTCGACCACCAAATTTAACTGTTTTCTGGATCCATACGGGTTCTAGTAGGTCTCCTGCAGTATTTGCGGCAGCTGTCGTGTAATTCAACTGAAGATTCATCAGAGAAATCCATCTTCTGCCACTTTTTCAGCGTCCATCTGTTTAGCAGGCTGTTGGATTTTTAATTGCCTTTTGTTTAATGCTGGCTTCTGGGCACTGATCATGGAGGCCTTTTTGAGACAGAATCCTACAAACTATTCTAGTTGACATAGGGACTTGAGGTGACCAGGCCTTTTGGAGCTCTGCTGCAGTGAAAGAGGGTCTGGCTTTAGATTTTCTAACCTACAAACGTTCCTCCTGAGCAGTTGTCTTGCGGGGTCTGCCGGACCTGGGCTTGTGAAAAACATCTCCAGTCTCTTCAAATCTTTTAATTCTTTGTACTTGACGCTGAGACACATTAAAGGTGCCAGCAACCTCTGCAGTGGATCTGGTCTTCAGCCTTTTGATAATCAAGGCTTTGGCCGCAGAGTGGATTTTTGGCATGTTGTCAGAGGTCAATTTGCAGTTCAAGTGAAGGTTTGGGGTGATGGGTTTCTTTTTATACACACCCACTAATTAACCGATCATTTAGTGAGCACAGGTGAGGATATAAACTAGGATTGGGTGCATTATATGACAAGGCTACAAAACTTTTGTCTTGCCAAAATCCGACCTTTCTGTGTTCATTAAAAGATCAATATTTCAGCTTTGCAGAAACTTTATTTTCATAACCTAAACCAAATTTGGGAGGGGTTCAGCTTTTAAAAGAGTAATTTATGAAACCAATGGATGAATTTAATGTCAGGTTATAAGCTTTTATTTCCATAACATGGATAAGCGACAGAACTCTTGTCAGGGACTGTATTTCAAATAAAGGATGTTTTTTGGGTGTTTGTGTTTATTTACTTTCACTTACAGATTAGTGATGGGGGTCTCACAGACGCCTGCCATTAGTAACCTAGGGATTAGTGGCAGTTGTGGGCTGCCATTACTTCCTTGTTACCCCGATTGCCACCGCACCAGGACAACAGGAACAGCCGGGTCCAGCGCCAGAATTGGCACATCTAATTGATGCTATTGTTAGGGTGTAAAGGCCCAAATATCCATGGCCCTTCCCACACTAATAATATCACCCCCCCAGTTGTCTGCTGTACCTTGGCTGGTTTTAGAAAAATGGGGGGTACCCCATATCATTTTATTATTTTTTTTTTTTTAAATAAAATAATTTAAAAATAAAACATATGATCCCCTCTATTTTTCATAACCAGTCAAGGTACATCAGACAGCAGAGGGTTGCAGCTGCTGCTGTTTCTGTGCTGGATATGAAATATGGGGGGGATCCCATGTAATTTATTTAACCAAAAAATAATTTAAAAAAAAAAAACCAAACAACTGGCCAAGCTAGCTATCGCTCTCTGTTGCTTATTCCTTTTTATCTATTCTATCTTTTCTATCTTATTATGCATTCTGTGTTTTTTCTATCTATTCTATATGTTGTTTCTATCGATCTATTCTTTCTATTTTTTTCTATCTATTCTAGCTATCAATTATCCCATGCTATCATATTTTGTTTCTTTGAAAAATGCATTAAAGGGAACCTGTCACCACTTTTTTGGACTATAAGCTGCGGCCACCACCACCAGGCTCTTATATACAGCATTCTAACAGGCTGTATATAAGAGCCCAGGCCACTGTGACAAGATAAAAAACACTTTATAATACTTACGTAACGGTCACTCTGCGGTGGAAGAGGGACTAATGGCCATCTCCGTTATCCGGTCCCGGAGCCACCTCTTTTGGCCATCTGCGTTATTCTTCTCTAGCCGCGGTGCATGACTGGTCCAACGTCATCCACACTCGCCGGCATTCCGGTCCTGAGCAGACGCACTTTGATCTGCCCTGAGCAGGGCAGATCAAAGTATTGTAGTGCACCTGCGCAGGACCGGCGAGTGTGTATGACGTAGCCGCGTCATGCACACAGGCTTCAGAAGGAAGCCGAAGATGGACGAAAGCGGAGGCGCTCACAACGGAGACACCCATTAGGCCCTCATCCACCGCAGCGCGACTGTTAGGTAAGTATTATAAAGTGTTTTTTATCTTGTCACAGCGGTCTGGGCTCTTATATACAGCATGTTAGAATGCTGTATATAAGAGCCCGGTGGTGGTGGCCGCTGCTTATAGTCCAAAAAAGTGGTGACAAGTTCCCTTTAACAAAAACTCGGCAAAACGTCATGTGTTTTTTGGGCCACAAGCTGCGTTTTCCATGACCACAGGAAAAAAGATGCACTTAAGATGCAATCACGATGCACTCAGAAAAAGATGTAGCCTGCGGAAATACCCTTATAATTCGGGTGTAGCTTACCGGGGGATGGGAAGTGCGGTGGAGCATGGTCAGATGGTGGTGAAAGGAGTAGAGCGATGGTGTGGGTGTCCCGACGATGCAGGAGACATTCCCAGTGAGTAAAGAATATATCGGCAGTGCGGGCTTCAAAGGAATGGCACCAGGAGTCAACGCATGTGCAAATTGAACTTTGGGCTCAATAATGAGTCGAGAGGTCATCTATGCACGGTCGTTTCCGGCCCATTGATCTTCCAGCAGCGGAATTAAGGAAAATGTCTCAGGGTAAGATACAACCGGATTATAAGACGGACCCCACTTTTACCAAAACTTTTTTGTTGAACAGTTTTCTTTCTGTAAATGTGGGGTTCGTCTTATAAAACAAGAATTAATCCCAGCGTATGTGATACTCCACCGTGCCCTATATCAATTCCAGTGTGTTATATTCTTATTTAATTGCAGCATGTGGTACAGTCTGTATACCTAGCCCCAGCGCATGATAAAGCGAGCAGCGCCTACTAACAGAATCTGCACTGCCAGCCATCCTCAATGACACTGTCCTTATGCCAATATCACTTTGAAGTCACCAACAAAATGGCTTCACACTATGATCGTAAATGTCACCCTTTTGTAAATGCCCAGAAGGGGAGGAGAGGAGTGATGTCAGACCCGTGTGAGTAGATACGGCCCACATTTACTGCAGTTGTAATACGAGATGGGAGTACACTACATTGCATGGCAAATTTCAGCACTAGTGTTTTAAAAGTGGGAAAAAATAAAAATCATATTTTAATCCATGAAAAATTATAATTTTTTTATTTAGTATTAATACTTTAGATTGTTTTTTAAATGTTGAAGACCTGTATACATATATTTTAGGGGGATGGCACCTTCCCTCTAAAAGCAAAATGTTATGTACAGTGGAACCTTGGTTAACGAGAACAATCCGTTCTGGGATGTGCTTGTTAACCAAGTTACTCGTTAGGCAAAGCAAGATTTCCCATAGGAAATCATTGCAATGCAGACAATTCGTTCCACAACTTGTTAAATGTCCCCTGTTGTGCCATTCCACACACGTGTACACACACACACACACACACACACACACACACACACACACAAACTCAAACAAGCACACACAAACTCACACGCACACATTATATGCTCACCTTACCTTCCGTTTTATCGCCGGCCTGCTGGGACTTGCTGTTCAGTAGCACGGGCTGTGTATCGGGTAACCATGACGACGAGGGAGGAACTTTCGCACCCAGAGCGCTGACGTCAAAGGCAGGAGCCTCAGATTTGCCAGCGCGCTGCCTTTGAGTAGCGGTGACAGGAAGTTCCTGCTTCGTTGCTATGGTTGCTGATGCACAGCCTGGAGTGGAGCGGCGAACTACAGGACCCAGGAGGCCGGCGATGGAACTGAAGGTACACATATTATGGTCACCTTACCTTCCGTTCCATCGCCGGCCTCCTGGGTCTTGTAGTTCGCTGCGAGGACGTCGCGATGTACCCGGGAACTACAAGAACCATGAGGCCGGCGATGGAACGGAAGGTAAGGTGAGCATAATACTATATGTGCGTGCGTGTGTGTTTGTGTGTGTTTGTGCGTGCTTGTGTGTGTTTGTGTGGACTGCAAGAGCGGGTCAGAGCGCGGTGGATGGACGGAACCGGAAGTGTGTGCGGTGAGGATTTTGCTCGTACAGCAAAGCTTTCTCGTAAACCGAGTTACAAATTTACAGAAAGCTTTGCTTGTTAAGTGAAAATTCTGGGTTACTCGTTAAGCGAGATTCCACTGTACTCCGAAATGGTAACATGAAAAGCTTCTACCTTATCCATAAACAGCCCTCACTTAGGTCCGTCATCTTGCAACAGAAATATAGGCAGTCTCCACATTGCGGATAGAAGTAAGGCTCTGTAAAAGTGACATTGCTTCCTCACAAATAATCTGCGCTCCCAAATGGCCCCACCCATTCTTAGCCACAATGTGCCGAAACTGCATTTAGCATCCTTGTTTGGCATTACTGTAGCTCACTTATCAGTTTACATGGTGCGTATCCCCGGAAGCACCAGCTTAGCACAATGTTCTGGGCACTGAAAAGGAATGTTTGCAATTTTCACACACCAACTGCATACTGATTTCTGGAAAACACCTGTGGAATAAACAGTTACAATCCCAGATTGTAAAAAACAGTAACCCAGGGGGGTGTAATTTCCAAAGTAGGGTTACTTGTGGTGGGCTTCTGCTGTTTTGGCACCCCCAAATGTGACTTTGTGACCTAATGCATTCCCTTACGAGCCCTCTTGTTTGCTCAAACAGTGACTCTCATTGCTTTATTTCTAAAATGTTATAATTCCTCAAGTACTCATTAATAAACACTTTCCCCTTGGGAATGTTAAGAGTGTTAGTTCTCCTGCCTTCCCCTGGGAGAATTCTAACCCCTTCCCTGTAAATTTGTACCTATTTCTTCTTTCCACCCTTCCTACCATTCCTTATAAATAGATAAAGAAAACACAACAAAGTATGTTTACTCCTAAAGTGAAAATTCAATAAAAATTATTGGAAAATAAATATGCGTCTCTAAAGGGTGCTTTACACGCTGCAACATCGCTAACAATATATTGTCGGGGTCACATCGTTAGTGACGCACATTCGGCGCCGTTAGCGACATCGCAGTGTGTGACACCAAGGAGCGATGATCAACGATCACAAAAACGTCAACAATCGATTGTTGACACATCGCTCCTTTTCATAATATCGGTGGTGCATGCCGCTGGTTGTTTGTCGTTCCTGCGGCATCACACATCGCTATGTTTGACACCGCAGGAACGACGAAGATCTCCTTACCTGCATCCACCGCCAATGAGGAAGGAAGGAGGTGGGCGGGATATTCCGGCCGCTCATCTCCGCCCCTCCTCTGCTATTGGCCACATAGTGACGCCGCAGTGACGTCGCTATGACACCGAACACACCTCCCCCTTGAAGGAGGGGTTGTTCGGCAGTCACAGCGACGTCGTTGACAACGTATATGTGTGTGACGCTGCCGTAGTGATAATGTTCGCTACGGCAGCGATCACCAAATGTCTCATTACTGGCATTTCGGATTGGTATGTAAGTCTCCGCAAGGAGAAAAACTTTCCTCTTAGGCCCTGTGCGCACTGGAAAACGGAATTTTCTTAAAATTCCGCAGGGTCTGAAAGATTACCGCACCCGCGGTAAAAAACCGCGGCAAACCGCACCCGAAAACTGCATGCGGTTTGTTGCGTGCGGGTTGGTACATGTGCTTTAATGCATTCAATGCAATAAAGCACATTGAGAAAAAGAAAAAAAAAAAAGCCATTTCCTAGATAGCAGATAGATAAATAGATAGAAGAATAGAGAGATAGCTAGTTAGATAGAGAATAGATAGAGTCCCTGTGAGCACACGCTGCATTTCCCACGGTCGGTAGTGTGTTCACATTACCGGCCGTGGGAAATGACCGGTAATTACCTCTCTGCTGTCTCGTTGCGAGGCTGCATTCAGCGCTGTGTGTCATCGCAAGACGTGGATTACGCCGGAGCTGTGTGTTTCGGGGGGTTAATAAACGGATGAACCAGGTACTTTTTTGTGTTTTATTTAAAATAAAGGATTTTTCGGTGTGTATGCTTATTCACTTTACTTACGGGTTGATCATGTCAGCTGTCACATAGACGCTGCCATGATCAAGCCTGGACTTAGTGGCGGCGATCCGCCGCCATTAACTCCTTATTACCTGGATTGCCACCGCATCACGGCATCTGGAAGAGCCAGTGACACTCCGGTACTGCCGCATAATGCATGCGACAGTCCCGGGGCAGCTGCGGCTGATATTCTCGGCTGCGGGAGGGGGAGAGAGTCGGGGGACATTAACCCTGCCCCTCGCCCTCCCCAGCCTGAGAATACTGGGCCGCCGCTGTGTGCTTACCTCGGCTGGAAGGTAAAAATACGGCGGAGCCCACGTGTTTTTTTTCTTCTAGATCTCAGTTTGATTTGTATGTGCATTCTATATGTCTGTGTTGTGTGTGTGTGTGTGATCTCTGTGTGTTTACTCTGCTCCACTTCCTCTTCCTGGCATAATGACATCACTTCCCTGCAAACCGCAGGCAGCGATGTACATTACCGCAGGTAAACCGCGAAATACTGGAGGGAATAACGCAGGAAAATGCAGTGAACCGCACAGAATTTGCTGCCTGCGTTATTCCCTGCGGATTTCACGATTACATTGCAGTGAATGGAGTGAAATCCCGCAGCTACCTGCGGAAAAGAAGTGACATGCAATTGTTTTTGCTGTGGGAATCCCGCAGCAAAACATGCAGCTGTCAAATTCCGCATAGTGCGCACAGCATTTTTTTTTTCCATAGGTTTTGCTGGTGAATCACTGCAGAGATGTTATGAACATAACATGCAGCGAAACCGCAGGAAATCCGCGGGAAAAAACGGTAAGTGCGCACAGGGCCTTAGACCCCGTCTTAGCCTCTCATACAGCTAGATCAGATCTCATACTTTGCATTGACGAGGGGCAATCATCCCGAAACACCATGTCTGCAAATTGAGGTTCTGATCTGGCATAAATCCTAAGTCATATGACAAGGGTTAAAGGCTCCCTTTTGACTTTTAGGCTATGTTCACACTAGAAAAATGATTTTTCTTAAGAAATTTCTTAAGAAATTTCTTAAGAGTGCACCTGTGTTAAAAAACGCACCAAAAATGCACCTGCGTTTTAGGTCCGTTTTAGGTCCGTTTTAGGTCCGTTTTAGGTCCGTTTTAGGTCCGTTTTAGGTCCGTTTTTACCGCTGGTTGCTCCCTGCGTTATTGTGCCAATTATCTATGGCAAAAAACGCAGTTAGCTGCAGAAAAGAAGTGACATGCTCATTCTTTTTCTTAAGAAAATCTACTGAAAGAATTTTCTTAAGAAAAAAACGCAGTGTGTGCACAGCTAATTTTTTTTGCCATAGGTTTTGCTGGGGAATGTCTGCAGAAAGGTTACAAGAATTTCTCAAGAAATTTCTGCAGCAAAAACGGACCCAAAACGGACCCAAAACGCAGGTAAAAAACGCAGTGTGTGAACATAGCCTTAGGATTGCTGCTTCTAATAGGTGGCATTATTCGTCTACTTCCTGCATAAAGGGACAATTTGGAGAACAAATACCGTACACATCGGGTACAACATATGTAGGAGATATTGCACAACAATTATTGGGGTACAATTTCTCCTGTCACCCTTGGAAATATTAAAAACATGGGGATAAAGTAACATTTTCATAAACAAAATGTAATTTTTTACTTTTTCCTCCCAGTTTGCTTTCATTTTCTGTGAAGTGTTTATAGAGTGAACAAACTTAATGAGGTTACCTTGAAGGGGGCTGTTTTTAAAATGTGGTCTTGTTTGTGGGTTCTGTGAAATATAGGCCCCTCAGACACTTCAAAATTGAAGTGGTCTATTATAAAAATAAATTTGTAAATTTAATCGATAAAAGAAACATTGCTGCTGAACGTTTAAATCTTCTTACATGCTAACGAAAGTAGATATGCAGCAAATGATATTAACTCATTTTTATACATATATAAATTTATTTATTTTTTTTGTCTTTCAGGTCTTCGAGGCCCAGTCCAGTATCCGAGTTTTTGCCAAGGCGTAGCGCTCGGCTGGCTCTAAAACCACGGCCGAAGTATAATTACGATGACATATATCCCAGTTATCTTTTTAGGCTGAGAAGGGGTAAGATATACTTGTGTGTTGTATGTGTTTGTATGTATGTTTTCCTGTACATACAGGTGCATCTCAATAAATTAGAGTATCATCAAAAAGTTCTTTTATTTCAGTATATCAATACAAAAAGGGAAAAGCATATGTTATATATAGAGTCATTACACACAGAGGGATCTATTTCAGTTGTTTATTTCTGTTAATGTTAATGATTATAGCTTACCTTTAAACTCTGGAACATCAAAGACAAAACTAAATCCTTGAAAACTGAGCTCAGTTTTCTCCTGATCTGGGAAGAGCTTGAGACAAAGGAACATTTTTGTACTTTCACTGGTGTTGACGCTTTTGTAAAAAAGTTCTTTGGTGCTGGGCTGTTGAGATGTTTAAGAATTCATTTTAAAACGTTTTGATATGGGATAATTGCCCCCACAAAGAGCATGCATGCCGAAGTCGATAATTTGTCATCCACTTACATGTGGACTCATTGTAAGCAAAACATACACATTTATTATTGCCTTGATTAGGAGTAGATTGCCTGTAAAATTCATTTCACTGAGGTACCATTAAATTATGTCAAAAGCCAACATCCTTTACACCCCATTTCATAGAAGGCCGTACTGATAATTTTTGCCTAAAGGATTCGTCACAGCTTTACCATGCCATACCACCAAAACTGTGGTAGATCTCAAGTATTTCATCCCTCTTGTCTCCCCTAGAATACAACTTTAGCAGGTTAGAGAGAAAATTTTCTATTCCAAATATGCTCCTTCACAGAGCTGTTAAGGTGAAACCCTAGGGGAGCCTTTTCCAAAACTTAAGGCTTCCTTAAAACAAGATTCCACCACCCTTGTAGCGATAAGAAACTTGTTCTCAGGAAGCCCATAAACTTTGTCCTTCAGGGTAGCCCTAATTTCTGGGTTGCCTAAAGCATCCTGTACATTTTGATTAAATTACTCATTTGAATTAAATTATTAGAATTATCAGGGACATACAGGGGGACGAAGATCTCACTGATGTCTCCTTTTTCCTCAGTCAAAGTTGCTGTTCGGCCTTCATCTTCAAATGTAACTTCAGGAACAGGAGTGAAACCCAGAGCTCCACATCTTAGCCGCCCATCAGTTGTGTCGGCCGTAGGCGAAAGCCGCAAAAGTAAGTCTTCCATCATCTGTTTTTTCTTCCTGCTCCAGCTGTTAGACAGCCAGCTGATTCACAGTGTCCTGTTTAAATACTGTAAACTAGGGATGGGCGAGCCCGAACTGTAAAGTTTGGGGTCCATACCGAACACATGGTGTTTGTGCACACGAACACGAGCTTTCTGGAACATTCGTGTTACAGTTCGTGTTACAGTTCGGGTCCAGGGACTGTTAAAAAAAAAAGCACATTATTAAAAAAACATTCTGATCATACTTACAGGTCCTGCGACGCATCCTGCAGACTCTGCCTCCCAGCGCTTGATGTCATACCCATGTGACCACTCACGTGTAAATGCTGTATTACCTCATTGGCTACAGTCTGGTCACGTGAGTATGACGTCATCAAAGGTCCTGGTGCGCCGTGATGCGAGTGTCATCGCATCACGGCGCACAATGTCCCGACGACAGCGGGTCAGCTGCATGTATTTCCACAGCTGAGGCGCTCCTGTCGGGAGAGTGGGGTGATGCAATGCGAGATGCAAGTGCAATCATCACCTCACTGTCAGCCTCTGCTTCATGGCTTTGTTCAGAGCGATGTAGCAGTACCTGAAATGGCTCTCCTCTCTGTGCTTCTGACTGAGTATACACTCTGTCTGTGCACAGTGATGAAGCAGAGTTGACTTTGCACTTTTGTTCTCACTGTGTATAGACTGTTTGTGCAGTGATGAAGCAGAGTTGACTTTTCTTCTCACTGTGTATAGACTGTTGGCACAGTGATGAAGCAGAGTTGACTTGGCTCTTTACTTCTCACTGTGTATAGACACTGTCTGTGCAGTGATCAAGCAAAGTTGACGTTGCTCTTTGCTTCTCACTGTGTATAGCCTGTCTGTGCACAGTGATGAAGCTGACATTGCTGTCCCAGTGGATTACGTCGGACTAAGGATTTTTTTTATAATAAAGATGTAGTCTCTAAATTTTTTTTGTTTTCTAATAAAACATTTTTCTCTGTGTTGTGTTTTTTTTTTACTGTTTCCTAGAAATTCATGGTGGCCATGTCTAATTTGGCGTGACACCGTGAATTTCGGGCTTAGTACCATCTGAGAATACAAAGCTGGTATTAACCCCTTTATTACCCAGCGAGCCACCGCCATCACGGCCACTTGACGAGCCGGGTAAAGCACCTGGAAATGGTGCTAAGAAACAATGCGTCATTTCCAGGGGCAGCTGCGGGCTGCTGAGAGTCCCAGCCTCCAGCTGCCTTGCTTTACCTGATTGGCGATCAAAATACAGCAGGAGCCCACGCATTTTTTGTTTTAATTATTTTTTTAAATAAAAAAAATGAATGGGCTTCCCTGTATTTTGATTGCCAGCCAAGGTAAATCAGGCAGATGAGAGTGTCAGCCCATAGCCATCTGCTTTATCTGCGCTGAGAATAAAAAATACCACAGAGCGCTACATCATTTTTTTTAATTAATGATTTATATTTTTTTTACAGTACTGTGAGGTCTGGCAATCAAAATACAGGGAAGCCCAATTTTTTTTTAGTTATTTAAATAAATAATTAAAACAAAATATGCGTGGGCTCCCGCTGCATTTTCTATTGCTAGCTAAGGGTAATCCAAGCAGCTACTGGCTGTTAACCCCCACTGCTTGGTGTTGCCTTCACTGGCAATGGAAAATCCAGAGAAGCCCTTTTTATTAAGCTTTTGCCAAAAAAAAAATGACGTGGGCTTCGCCATATTTTTGTATGCTAGCCAAGTACAGTAGGCAGCTACAGGCTGCCCCCAACCCCCAGCTGCCTATTTGTACCCATCTGGGAACCAAAAATATACAGAATCCCTTTTTTTAATTATTTTATGAATTTCATAAAATAATAATAAAAAAAAACACAATATGGGCTTTACTCAATTTTTGTGTCCAGCCAGGTGGAACTTGGCAGCTGGGGATTGGAATCCTCAGCGCAGGTTGGCCCAAGCATTCTGTGCACCCCTGCTGCGAATTGCAGCCCGCAGCCGCCCCAGAAAATGGCGCTTTCATAGAAGCGCCATCTTCTGGCCAGGGCTGTGGAGTCGGAGTCGTGGAGTCGGAGTCGGAGTCGGAGCTCATTTTGGTGGAGTCGGAGTCGGAGTCGGTATAAAATGCACCGACTCCGACTCCTAAAATATATAATAAATTGGGGACAGGAGTGCAATGCAGAATGTGCTGAATATTTTACTAAATAACAACATTTAGTATAATGCTTATATTTAAGTGAAAAATTTATTGTAGTACAATGTGAACATCAGACATTTAATTGTTTTTATGATACAATAATCAAGATATTTGGATAGAACATAAAATATTTATTGGAATACAACTTTAGAACACAAAAAAACTAATAAATTGTAAATATGTAATATATATAATATATATATATATATATACAGTGTATATACACACACACAAGATATATATGTAATCTACTGTATATTACATAGTGTATTACATATTTACAATTTATTACAGTTTTTTGTGTTCTAAAGTTGTATTCCAATAAATATATTTTATGTTCTATCCAAATATCTTGATTATTGTATCATAAAAATTATTAAATGTCTGATGTTCACATACACATATTCATGTACTACAATAAATTTTTCACCTAACTATAAGCAATATATGTAGGAGTCGGAGTCGGAGCCGGAGTCGGAGTCGGAGCCGGAGTCGGAGTCGGTGCAAGAGAATTTGAGGAGTCGGAGTCGGAGTCGGAGTCGAAGGTTTGGCTTACCGACTCCACAGCCCTGCTTCTGGCGCTGTATCCAACTTTTCCAGCGGCCCTGGTGACAAGTGGCACGCTGGGTAATAAGGGGTTAATACTAGCTTTGTTTTACTAGCTGGTATTAAGCCAGAGATTCTTATTGTCAGGCAAGTTTGACCTGGCAATTAAGAATCTCCAATAAAGGGAGCGTGACCGGATGTGGAGCTAAGCAGACGTGCGAGGCCGTGCTTCCTGACCACCAATCTTAAAAGCAGCACAAAGCAAGGCAAGGTGACCGGAGGAGTCGCAGAGACACAGATAAGGGAAGCGGCAGCACGGGGAAACGGAGCGTAGTGAAAAATGACGCGCCCGGGAGGAGAAGGGGGCAGGCACCCAGCAGAGTCCCGGTGTTTGAAGTGGTGAGCGGCCGGATCCAAGATGGCGGCCGCAGCTCTCACCACGCGGCTGTCGGCAGCAGCAGTAGTGAAAGTAACAGTGTGCAGCAGCGCTCAGAGCTGCACACTGAATCATACCATCACACACAGCCAGGGTCATCTCCAGGGTCATCTCACATTCTCCCAATAAAAGTGCCAACTCAGCCCCTATTACTGAAGACACAATCAGATCCCTGATGGGAGAACTGATGGGAGATCTGAAACATCCATCCATAAGGATATAACCACAGCTTTTAGTGCTCTACACAAAGAAATCACACAGATTGGTGACAGAACCTCACACATAGAGGGGAAACTGGAGGAGTACTGTATGGAACACAATCAGCTTGTAGACGCGCATAATGAGGCGGACGAAGAAATCACAGCCCTAAAACTGAAGCTGACGGATCTGGAAGACCGGTCCAGACTAGAGATGAGTGAACCGGTCGCGGTTCGGCTAGAGGTCGGTTCGCCGAACGGAGGTCCCGTTCGAGTTCGGTTCGTCGAACGTTCGACGAACCGAACTCGAACTGCATAGGAAACAATGGCAGGCAATCACAAACACATAAAAACACCTAGAAAACACCCTCAAAGGTGTCCAAAAGGTGATAAACAACTCACAACACAACACAAACACATGGGAAAGTGACAAGGACATATACTCATGCGAAAACAAAACAGCTGGACAAGGAAAAAGAGGAGGAGACACAGATATATGAGTATATGCAAGGAAACATCGATGCCATTACTGTGCAACTTGAGCCCTGCTCATTTTAGGCTTCCAATCTGGATAAATTGCCTGAGCTCGCCACGTACGCCTTGGGGATCTTGTCGTGTCCTGCAGCCAGCGTTCTCTCGGAACCTGTCTTCAGTGCTGCTGGGGTCTGCTGACAGATAAGCACACGTGTCTGTCCACTGACAATGTGGACATGGCTCTCAGAGGACTTTTCTTCCCCTGGGTCAGCCAGGGGAGGCGAAAGGCACGCGTATTTTTGAGAGTGCTTCATGCAAAGCATCTTTTTCATTTTGAATAGGGGGGTCAACTGATGCCAGTCAAGTGGGGTGTTTGTGGCCCAATTAGTGGCAACGAGGGAGACTGTGGTTGGAGTCCCCTCGCTGTGTTTCTAAAAGAACCAAGACGAACAAGTCATGGCTCTCAGAGGACTTTTCTTCCCCTGGGTCAGCCAGGGGACGGGAAAGGCACGCGTATTTTTGAGAGTGCTTCATGCAAAGCATCTTTTTCTTTTTCAAAAGGGGGGTCAACTGATGCCAGTCAAGTGGGGTGTGTGTGGCCCAATTAGTGGCAACGAGGGAGACTGTGTTTGGAGTTCCCTCGCTGTGTTTTACATGATTTTCGCAGGGCATGACATGCCTAAGAGGTTGAGTTTCATAATCTGCAACTTGTTGGCAACAGAAAGGCTGCCTTTACACCCTTTTGAGATCGAGGATTTTCGAGACCTTATGCCCATTGCAGTGCCCCAAGAGCCGATGGCCAGTCGTCACTCCTTCTCCAAGAAAGGCGTGCCCGCGCTACCACAGCAGGTCGCACACAACCTCACCGATTCCTTGAGAAGCTCTGTGTGTGAAAGGGTGCATTTCACCACAGATACTTGGACCAGTAAGCATGGACAGGAGAGTTACATATTGCTGACTGGGCACTGGGTAACTATGGTGAGAGATGGAGAAGGGTTTGCTGTACAAGTCTTGCCGTCCACACGACTTGTGTGTCAATCCTTCATCTGTATGTACAAGTTCCTCCACTGCTTCTGCCTCCTCAACCTCGTGTGGGTCCTCCACCTTGGCCCAAACCCTGTGTGGTCAGGCCACCCGCGTTGTAACTGCCCCCAAGGAATCCCACACACCTCCTTACTATGCTGGCAGCAGAGCTCAAGGCCATCAGGCGGTCAAATGTTTACTTTGAAATGTAGGGGAAATGTGAGACACCGCTGAGGAATTGTGGATGGTTAGCTCTGGAGAGTGAGACCGAGTTTCATCAATGGTTGTCTCCACTCAACCAGCAGCCAGGGAAGGTCGGGTGCGACAATGATGCAAACCAGTCTGCGACCCTTCTTCAGAGCAATGTGGCACACATGCCTTGTATGGCTCACGTGTTGAACCTGGTTGTCCAGCAATTTTTAAAACACTATCCCGGCCTACATGGCCTTCTGCAGAGGGCACGGTGTAACGCCTGCCTGGATCGACACACTCAGATGGGCTGTAAAGGATAGGCTAGAGGCAAGCCACTCACCAAGCTGGACACCCAGAACCCTGAAACCCTTTAACCCCTATACAGGGATTTGGAATTACACAGGGCCCAAGTTGATCAATACCTGTGGAAGGCTGCAGTTCCAGAGAATAGTAGTCATGCAGGGTCAAAAACATTAATTGAGGAAGAGGAACAGAATGGGATGGCCAGGACTTAATCAGAAAACAAGCAGAGGTGAAATGCGGATCGGCCAACGAGGGACCTAAACAGCAAGCAGGAAAAGTAGTCAGGTAACAAGCACACAAACTCATAAAACTGAACTGGGGGTAACAGTAACAAGAGGTTCATAGCTTTGTCTGGCAGTGGTCTGCAGACAGGAGGGGCCTAAAAAAGGGTGTGGTGTCTTCCCATTGGTTGTAGCTGAATGATGGTACTTCATCTGTGAGATACCCACCACCTACATTCAGCCTGTGGTTCTGTATCTGTCAAGGTAACGCAACCCAGTGGGTGACCATAACCTGCGTCCACCTGCGCCGCTGGCATCGACTCCTTTCCCATCATCAGCACTATGCACGAAAGGAACACGTTGTCACCTGGCGACCGGAGTACAAATTGATTGAGTGGACTACGTTGGTGACTTAACAGCCGTGTGCGGCAATGATGCAAACCTGTCTGCGGCCCTTCGTCAGGGCAATGTGACACACGTGCCTTGTATGGCTCACGTGTTGAATCTGATTCTCCAGCAATTTTTAAAATACCATCCCGGCCTACATGGCCTTGTGCAGCGAGCACGCTGCTATGTGCTCACTTTCATCCTTCGCACCCAGCAGCTCAACAACTTTCATCGCTCCTGAAGTCTTAGGGTCTGGCGGTTAAACGCCGGAAATGCGATGTTCCGACACGCAGGAATTGGAATCTGCACATGTTGCGGCGTCTGTGGCAGCACCGCAGAGCCCTGCTGAAATACGGTATGATGTATACCCTGGGCTAACTTGATCCAGAGGTGGTGCAGATCACGCTGCTGGAGTGGTGTCAGATCAAGGACCTATGCACCCTTCTACACAGTTTACAAATGTCGACGAAGCTGTTTAGCACTGGCGATGCCATTCTCAGCGTGACAATTCTGGTCATCTACAAGATGGAGCACACTGTAAGCATTATTCGGAGTCAGGTGTTGGTCCAAGAGGAAGGGGAGGAAGTACAGGAGGAGTCATATGCAGAAGGGATAATAAGATGTACAAGGTCCATACGTTGAGCGGCACCTAGGCGGCAGTCATGGTGGGGGATAGGGATTAACAAGGGCGCATAGTATCAGCAAAAATTGTTGAGGAAGGTGCACGAGCCCATGAAGAAATGGAGGACGAACTTGCGATGGGCATGGAAGACTCAGCAGATGAGTGAGAGCTTGCTCACATTTCGGTTGTGCGAGGTTGGGGGGAGAGGGCAGAGGAAGGAGGCACGATTCTCACCTCTCTGCCACCAACAAACCAAGGACTTGGTCCTCCTGGATGCACAAGACACATGAGCGCCTTCTTGCTGCACTACCTACAACATGACCCTCGGATTGTACGAATTCGAAGTAATGCTAACTACTGGGTTGCCACACTGTTAGATCCCCGGTACAAGACAAAATTTGGCGAAATAATTCCTGCCATAGAAAGGGACGCACGTATACAGGAGTATCTGCAGAAGGTGGTACGGATTTTTAGATCTGCTTTTCTAGTAAACACCAGTGCTGCACAGAGTGAATCTCAACGCTTTGTCATGGATAGGAGGAAATGGGCTTTTACTTGTCCACATCTGAGGGACCGAGGGCTGGCTGCTGGGCTGAGATGGCATTGAGTACGGTGTCCCTGCAGAGTTGCACTTTTGGTCATATACCAAATGAGTTGAAAAAGGACAAATGCTGGTGGAAAGGGGAACAGGTGTGTTGGAAAGGGGAAAAAAGTTTTTGTCCGTGGGTTTGGTGGTTAAGCAAAAGTAACATTTGATGAAGAAACACCATCTGTTATGGTGGGACTGGCAGATTTGGATAAGGTGGTATATACTATGTTACCGCTATATAACGAAAATTAATAAGAAAAGAAAGATAAAGGTATATATTCCCATCAGCAGTCAATGTCCACCGTGCTCCCAGATGGAAAAGGAGAGGTTGGCAAATGGAAGGTTAGGTGGAGGATACAGAGCTGTGTGGCTATGAAACTAATAGTAGCCTGAACCGAGTTAGACGCCACTCGGATCTGGAGACTGGGAGCCCTGTTAGCGTCACAGGGTCGACACGCCCACCCAGCCCAGGAACTCCCTGTTTACAACACAGGGGCCATTCAGTACGCTGACAGTGTGCATTGGGGCCACACCTGTGGACAGCAGGCGCATCAGCAGCAGCAGGCCTGTTAATGCCACTGGGCTGCACAAGCAGGACTTGTAGGACAGGAGCTGGTCTTAACCGTTCTGCGTTACCAACTGTGGTGGCGGCCTGCATCGACGCCCTATCCCTGCCTACCTCTGGCCTAAAGCCGCAATGGGTTCAACACATGGAGGTGTGCTCTTTCGTAGCATAATAGAAGACTGCGCACCTCCTTGTTGGCTCCAGCCCGTTTTATAACCTGGGTCCGCCCCAAACCAGGGTGGACCACAATGCACCTCCTGGAGACAAAAGCAGAGTGACACGTCATGAGTGGCATAACTAGCGTCCTATTTGGAACCACAACTTCAATAATGACCTCATGGCTGCCACGACACAAACACCTCACCAGTCATCGTCTGACCATCAATAATGAGGTGACAAGTCATAGGGGCGGGCCTCTGCAAGCCATTTAGGAGTGGCCTGGCCACATCGTCAGGACACCTGATGCCCTGTGGTCTATATGGGCCCCCCACATCAGGGGCAGGGCCAAAGAGTTAATTACCGGACCTAGTCTCTGATGCAGTAAGTGCCTGAGCATGGTCAGTTGCATGAAATAGAGTCTCTGAAAAAAGACTATCAGCTTTAGCATGGTGTCTAGGCACAAAACAGGACTTAGACCCGGCACGGAATGCAAGTACCTGTGCAAAGAGGCTTTTCACACTAAGTGTGGGAGCATGCGCTGCATCCCGAAATGAAGACTTAGCGTCAGGAATGGCACAGTCAGGCTGAGCATACTCACTAGGCGAAACACTGTAGTTAGGCTGCAGCTGGGGTAAATCGGCACACGCATGCGCACTAGCTGCCTCTCCACACTTACACGTGGAGGAGAAATTGCTCTTCGGGTGTGGACTTGGAGATGCTGTCTATGAACAGAAGGAAAAGCTAAAGGAAGCCTCACTTTCTATTCCTCCGAATTATCAAATGCAGCAATGAATTCCCTGAGTTTGCTATAACATTAGCGTAGCAAAATGTGCATGAGGGTGTCCTGCACAGGTGCTAGAAATAGCTTGGCACCAGTGGGACAATAATGGAATACAACATCCAGTTCTATGATGCCACTAAATGGCAGTATTTTTTGCTATCATTATAGCTTATTAAAAACAGAGCAGGAGGGTGTCCTGCACAGGTGCTGCACATAGATTTGCACCAGTGGGGCACTAATGGAGTACAACAGCCACATCTTGTATGCCACTAAGTTTACTCAATTTTTGGTATTATAATGTCTTAGTAAGTAACAATGAGTTTGAGTGTGCAATGCAGGCAGAGGTGCTGCAAATATCTTTGCACTAGTGGGACTATATAGAAGTCCAACAGCCACGTTTAGGATGCCACTAGGTTCACTCAGTGTTTGCTAGTATAATGGCTTAGTAACAATGAGTTTGAGTGTGCAATGCAGGCAGAGGTGCTGCAAATATCTTTGCACTAGTGGGACTATACAGAAGTCCAATAGCCACGTTTAGGATGTCACTAGGTACACTCAGTGTTTGCTAGTATAATGGCTTAGTAACAATGAGTTTGAGTGTGCAATGCAGCCAGACGTGCTGCAAATATCTTTGCACTACTGGGACTATACAGAAGTCCAATAGCCACGTTTAGGATGCCACTAAGTTCACTCTGTGTTTGCTAGTATAATGGCTTAGTTATAATGAGTTTGAGTGTGCAATGCAGGCAGACGTGCTGCAAATATCTGTGCACTACTGGGACTATACAGAAGTCCAATAGCCACGTTTAGGATGCCACTAAGTTCACTCAGTGTTTGCTAGTATAATGGCTTAGTAACAATGAGTTGGAGTGTGCAAAGGGCAGGAGGGTACAGTGGCAGGGTTGTGGGTCTCTGGGTAGAGGAATGGAAGCCTGCCTTTCTATCCCTCCTAATGGGGAAATGCAGCGAGGAAATCCCGGACCTTAGCTACACAGACGCTGTCATCTTGTGTAGCTGTTAAACTCTGTTTTCAGGACCTGTCACCTATGGCTCTGACCCTGCCGGAATGAGCCCTTAAAAGGACTGATAGAATGTGCTATCCCTATGCTGTCCAGCGCTGTGTATGGAGCGTATACAGCTGTATCGGCGATAGGAGCTGCGCCAGTGATGTCTGACACCAAGGACGCAGAAGAGATAATGGCGTCCGGACGGGCAGATACTCGTTTTTATAATGCATGGACATGTGACATGGACATCCTATCACACATGCCGTTGCTTCTCTGGCTAAAAGTCCACTTAGCTGTGTGTGTGTCTGGGATTGGCTAACATGCTGGCCCTCCCCACTACACGCGCGCGCTTAGGGAAGGAAGACAAGGAAAAAAAAAAAATGTTGATCGCCATTATCCAAACAGCAGTGATCTGAGTTCCCGCACACTATACACTGAACTGTCATAATAGTGTGAGTCACAGAGTGACTTACACTATTACAGCGGAAAGCCAGCTGGGTTTTTTGCTGCTAGAACCGTTCTCGAACGTATCTAGAACTATCGAGCTTTTGCAAAAAAGCTCGAGTTCTAGTTCGATCTAGAACAGCCCCCAAAATCACTCGAGCCGCGAACTGGAGAACCACGAACCGCGAACCGCGCTCAACTCTAGTCCAGACGCCACAATTTGCGCTTCACAGGGATTCCTGAGACCGTAACTGCCGGCGCACTAAAAGAGTTCCTAACGGACTTTTTCACAGCTATAGTACCATCAGCCGACCAGCGGGACCTGCTGATTAACAGGGCACACCGGATCCCTAAACCAAAGTCTGTTCCCAGCTCCGCACCATGGGACGTTAGCGCCAGGCTGCACTTCTACCTCTTCAAAGAAGCAGTGACCAAAGCGGCAGCAGCCAAACAAGAGCTTCCAGAGAGATTCCGGAACATCCTGGTGTTCACTGACCTGTCTGCGGATACCCTGGACAGGAGGCGAGAGTTCTCATCCGCAACCAAGATCCTGCGAGACAACAACATCATCTACTAATGGGTATATCCGGTCAAGCTTATTGTGACAAAAAATTGAGTCACACACGTCCTTGTATCCCCCAGAGAGGCCATGACCCTGCTCCAGGACTGGTCCCTGACATCTGTGGATGACGACACCAGCTCCCCGCTAAAGAAAAGACCCCCGACGCTGAACAAAGAATGGACATAACTATCACGCAAGTAACCCGTAACCATATGTTTCCTTATCTGTCTATGCAGAACACTTTGCTGCCACCGTTTGTTTTGCTGGCAGGTTGGAGGGACACGAGAATAAAGTTTCTTTTTTCTGTTCTCTCCCCCCATTAATACTGGATAGGGACGAATATCCAGTTGGCTCACGTAGAACCGGACTCTGAATTGTACAAGTTGTACCTGTTGTAGTTACTGTTTGTAACTTTAACCCCTTTGTTTCCCTTACTGTTATCCTGTATTTGGTGACATACTGATTTTGTACTATTTTATCAGATGGTATTTCAGATTTCTAGTATTAATGTAAAAGGTCTGAATAGTCCCTTTAAAAGATCACTAGTATGGAAAGAGGCCCAGGCGCTTAAAGCGGACATATTATGTGTCCAAGAAACTCATCTAAACTGCGAGGACACACATAGATTACAACACAAAAATTACCCCCACATCTATATCTCACACGCAGTGAAAAAGAAGAGAGGCGCAGCCATTGCAATAAAGGACACCAAAGCGTTTCAGCTTATTGATAGCGTTCTAGATGATGAGGGCAGATATGTGATATTGATATGCAATATTAACAATATGGTGTATACAATCACATCTATATACACACCCAACTCAGGACAAATCACTTTTATTAGAGACCTAATGACTAAACTAGCCAAAATAAAACGTGGATCCCTCCTAATCTGTGGGGATTTCAATATCGCCCCAATCCCTAATATAGACAAATCCCGGTGCTCAAAGGACAAGTCCCAATCCCATGCGTTGTCCCAGTGTCTCCTGTCAGAAGAATTGTACGACACGTGGAGGGTTCTTCACGCCTCTGAACGGGATTATACATATTACTCGCACCCACATAAAATCTACTCAAGAATCGACCTAATAGTGGTGGATAAATGGCTCCTGCAAAATGTACAATCAGCCAAAATTGGGAACATAACCTGGTCGGACCATGCTCCTGTATCATGCCAAATAAAAGAGACGTATAATAACCCAACATATTCTCCATGGAGAATTAATAACCATTTAATATCCTCAGATGATGTCAAATCCCAACTAAAAGAACTGCTCCAGGAATATTTTGATGTCAATAGTACCCCAGACATGTCCCCGACCACAGTGTGGTGCGCCCACAAGGCGTACATAAGAGGGCGGCTAATACAGATAGCAGCACAACACAAAAACTAAGAATGCGACAAATAGAAGAACATAACAAAAATATAGCATCATTGGAAGACACCCATAAACAAAGCCCTTCACCCGCACTATATGAAAACCTACAAAAGGCAAGATATGAACTATACCAACTGCTCCAATACAAATACGAGCACAACTTGAGGAGCGGTAAAGCCAAATACTACTGGCAGGGGAATAAAGCGAGTAAAATATTAGGAAATAAAATTAAAGCTAGACTGACAAAACAAAGGATAACTCACATACAAGACGACCAAAAGAATAAAATATATAATCCCAAAGACATTGCGAATACCTTTGCAAAATATTATTCCTCACTCTATAACTTCAAAACCGATAATCTTACTCCACAACCCAAAACTGAATGAATTAATAACTTCCTGAATAGTATATCCCCACCACAAATTCCAGAGGACAAACTGACGGCAATAAACCAACCCATAAGCCAAAAAAAATCCAACGAGTCATCCAAACAACTAAAAATAACAAATTCCCAGGACCGGACGGTATAACCAATGAATATCTCAAGACATTTTATCCAATACTATCCCCACACCTATTACTAGTCTTCCAAAATATATTTGAAACAGGTAAAATACGAGATGAAATGTTACAAGCGACCATAGTCCCCTTCCCCAAACCAGGCAAAACACCCGACCAACCTAATAACTTCAGGCCAATATCCCTACTAAATACCGACCTCAAATTATACTCCAAAATCTTGGCAAACAGAATCTCTGATGTAGTCCCCTTATTGGTGCACAAGGACCAGGTTTAATTTATCAAATCCAGACAGACATTGGATGGTACTAGACGGATGATCGACCTCATCCATGTGGCGGGGAGGGGTCGGAACGCCTTCTCTGCTCCTATCTCTGGACGCGGAGAAAGCGTTTGATCGGGTACATTGGGACTACGTATTTGAGGTCCTAACCAGATTCGGATTCACTGGTAGCATTTTTAATGCAATTACTCTACTATACTCTCATCCATGAGCGTCAGTCTTTATCCCTAGAATGATGTCGGACAAGTTTCCGGTTACGAACGGGACGAGACAAGGTTGTCCACTGTCACCTCTCATTTTCACTTTGGCGATCGAGCCTCTAGCGGAAAAAATCAGATCTCACCCAATGATATTAGGGATTCAGGTGGATAAAACGGAGCACAAAATAGGTCTGTTTGCGGACGACATCATTCTAGCGATAAACCCCTCAGAGTCATTACCGGCAGTAATGCAAATAATTGACTTGTTCTCTGACATATCATATCATTCACTTTCTACTCCTTCAGACTACTACTCCTCTCCTTCACTTCCTTCTTTCACCTTATTCTCTGACTTAAGCAGGCTTTACACGCTGCGATCTCGCTAACGAGATCGCAAGCGAGCGTACCCGCCCCCGTCGGTTATGCAACACGGGCAAATCGCTGCCCGTGGCGCACAACCTCGCTTAACCCCGTCACACGCACTTACCTGCCCGGCGACGTCGCTTTGGCCGGCGAACCGCTTCCTTTCTAAGGGGGCGGATCGTGCGACATCACAGCGACGTCACACGGCAGGCGTCCAATAGAAGCGTAGGGGCGGAGATGAGCGGGACGTAACATCCCGCCCACCTCCTTCCTTCCGCATTGCCGGTGGAGGCAGGTAAGGAGATGTTCGTCACTCCTGCGGTGTCACACACAGCGATGTGTGGTGCCGCAGGAACGAGGAACAACATCGCTAAGAAGCAGAAAACGATTTTTTGTTTCAGGACGACCTCTCCGCGGCAAACAATTTTGACCGCTTTTGCGATCGTTTAAGTTTGCTCATAAGTGTCACACACTGCGATATCGTTTATGAAGCCGGATGTGCGTCACAAACAATATGACCCCGACGATAATTCATTACCGATATCATAGCGTGTAAAGCCCGCTTATCTCCTCTGACAGACTCTCCTGACAGACTTCCTTCTGACTGACTGCACACCACTTCCTCCCGCCTTTTCCAACCGACCACTGGCCCCTCCCCGTCGCTGGGTCTCTCAGGTTGCGTGGCTAGTATCCAATCAGTGCCCTCCCCTTTTATCTGTTACCAGGCAGTCTCCCAGCTTGGTGTTGGGGTTGTGTGTGTGGCCTGAAGGTGCTGATGTGTTTGTTCTGGCACTGATATTCCGGGGTTTGGATTTCCTTGGGTTACATTTGTGGCACCTGGTACCGCAGGGGTGCTACATAAACAACAAAGAAGACATTTGAATCTTAATAAAAAGCATTTATAAAGTGCATAATGCACATATTATATTGTAAACAGAAATATGAAGTACAAAGTATAAGGACACATGACATAAGGCAAATAAAATAAAAAATGCAAATAATAAATTAATGGGTAAATATATTAATATTAACCTGTTCGTGACTGCTGATGGTAAATCAACGTTAGCGCTTGCTAGGTTTAGCACCGACATTTATTCACGGTCTGTGGTCAAGATGAGGTCGCAACCCCTGCGCGCTACAATCGCTGGGTTTCTGGGGAAGAACGGTACTTCAGACGAGAGACATCATCGGGACCTGATGATGTTAACCCTTTGCAATCTTCTATATGCCACAATCAATTGCGATTGCAACACATAGAAGTCAGAATCAGTGCGCTCCTTCTCTTACCTCTCCGGCTCCTCATGACATGATCACAGGGGAGCTGAGGGTTGTCAGCCGAACGTCACATGATGACCTCTGCGCCTGTCAGGCCCAGCCTGCAGCAGGGTCTGAAAGGCGATCTGACAGTATCATGCATTACCATGCTTTAGTTTCTGTGCAGATTTTAGGAAGTTGTCACTTTTGGGTATTTTCTGTCACCTAGGCCCCTGAAAGTCACTTCAAATCTGATGTTGTCCCTAAAACAACGGTTTTGTAAATTTTGTTGGGAAAATGAGAAATTGCTGATAAACTTTGAACCCTTCTAACTTCCAAACAAAAAAGAAAAATGATATTTCAAAAATTGCGCTGATGTAAAGTAGACATATGGGAAATATTAATTATTATCTATTTTGTGTGCTCTAATATTCTGGATTAAGGGTATAAAAATTAAAAGTTTGAAAATTGCAAAATTACCGCCAAATTTCCAATATTTTCGCAATTGAATGCAAAAAATATTGTTCTAAATTTACCAGTGTCGTGAAGTACAATCACTGGCATCTGTTGAAGCGTTCCAGAGTTATAACCTGTGAAAGTGACACTGGTCTGATATAAAAATATTGGCCTGGTCACGAAGGCAAAAATAGGCTCTTGCGCGCAGGGGTTAAATATTAGTTGTATCATAATAACCATAATGAAATTGTTGTACAATGTTTTTCTCCACTTAAGATAATCATCTTTTTTATTCTTTCCTCATAGGTGCCACACATCAAACGGAGTTATCAAAAAATGAAATTGCTGTAACAGGTATGGTTTTAATTATTAATTTATAATTATAGTTATTATTAAATTTTATTATTTATTAAAATATCAGCTCGGAAAATGACGTGAAATTCTCCCAGGTTAGTATCGCTCTGTGCTCGTGTGATGCGCAGGATTGTGCGAGCTGTGGAAAGTGTTTGTTCGGCTCAAAATGTACTTAAATCCAGCATTAAGAGTTGTCTTGTTCATGGAGAATTAAAAAAAAAAACTTACAACACTGCCCACCCACCTCCAGGAGTGTTTTGCTTTTAGCCCATAGCAAAACATTTCCGGAGATGGATAGCCGGTGTTGGTTTTTTTTCCTATTAACTCTGGATGTAAGCAAAATTTAAGCTGAACAAACACTTTCCGCAGCTCGCACAATGCATTTCACTGTAAAAAAGAGCACCTAGGGTCTTATCCAGTGTTGAGGAGGGAAAGAAGAAGTAATTGGTGGGCTCACCTGGTTGAAATTATAATGTGCAAGTAATTATAGGCCTGCTGCAGATCCCAGAGCAATGGAGATGAGAGTTTTGAATATAATCTGAACCTTACTCCATTAAACTATATAAGCACTAACAGGGACGATAGAAGCGTTTTTAGAATTCTTTTTTTAAATGCCGTATTGGTGGGGGTAGTCCCAGGTAACTGAACACAATCAACCCTTCCCAACTGCCTTTTTTGATTCACTCTGTCAACTTTACTCGATTAAACTATATAAGCAGTAATAAGGAACGATAGAAGCGGTTTTAGAATTCACCCTTTAAAATGACATTTTGGTGGTGGAAGCACCAAGTAATTGAACATTAAATTGTTAAACACTCTGTTGACCTTACTCCATTAAACATTATAACCACTAACCAGCTGAGAGCAGCAATTTTAGAATTCTATCTTTAAAATGGCATTTTGTTTTGTGAAGTAGGTAATTTAACGAAATCAATCATGTCTAAATACCTTTTTAAACTCACTGGACCCTAAACAGATATATCGCCCTGCACTAACATGCTCTAATAGCAGCAGTTATGGAATAATCCCTTTAAAATGTCATCTTCTTTGTAGCAGTAGTGGGTCATTTAAAACAATCAAGGTAGGCTAAATGCCTTTTTACACAAATTGTACCCTAATCAGACATCTCGCCCTGCACTACACTCAGCTTTCAGCAGTCTTGTGATTTAGTCCTGAAATGGCCTGTTTGTTGCATTGTCCAGCAGGTCCTGCCACACACTAAAGGGGGCTTTACACGCTGCGATATCACTACGGAGATATCGTCGGGGTCACCGTGGTTGTGACGCACATCCGGCCTCATTAGCGAGATCGCAGTGTGTGCAGGAGTGTGACTCCTCTGAGCGACCGTAAACGATCGCAAAAGAGGGAAAAATCACCCTGCACTAACATGCTCTAATAGCAGCAGTTATGGAATAATCCCTTTAAGGCCTGCGCCACACATCCGTGCCTCCGGTACGTTTTTGGCATTTTTTACACGTACCGGAGACACGTGCTGATGTTGACACAGTATTTTTAATATAAAAAGCCTCACGTCAGTGTTTGCGCACGGAGCGTGTGTCCGTTCCGTGCGTACGTTTGAGCGTGCCGAAAAAGCGCTGACATGTCCGTTTTCCACCGGCATAACGTCCTCACGGATCCATTAAATCCTATGGGTCCGTGTTTACACGTACGTGATACGGATGGCCTCCGTATGCTATCCGTGTGGTCCGTGTCCGTGTTTTAATTAGAAAGGTTGTTACAATCTCAAATACTTTCAGGTGGCGTAGCTAACATATTTTTTTTGCACAAAACTAACTATGCATTTGCAGAAGGAGTGAGCAAGCAAGCAGTTGTAGTTCTGTGTATTGTAAGATATATTTTGAGCAAAATTTCGGCTTCGAAATATAATAATGGCACCACGGGTGGACACGGAGAAACTGATAACAGCTGTCGAGACTCACCCACCATTATGGGATACACGTGTTGATGGTTACCATGACCGACTGACAGTTGACCGCCATTGGAATCAAGTAGCTGAGGAAGTGTACCCCAATAATGCATGGGCTAGATGTTCGCCTGCAAAGCGTGCTAAATATGGTAAGTTGTTGTATGTTTTTATATTTATTTATTTAATATATATATTAGGATTTTTCAAATAATTACAAACTGTGAATGTTTTGTCATAGTTATGTTGTCTTTTAGTTAAAAATATCTGTGAAGAATTGGTATATGTACTACTCTATATATTGAGTTCATGTTAAATTGTTAAAAAGTTAACCAAACATTTCATAACTTACAAAAATCAAAGTATACTTATTTTTGTAATCTGACTTTGAATTCTTCATGAAGTTAATTAATTAACTGATTAAACTGTCATGTGTTTTTAAATTCCCTGTTTTATTAGTCTAATTTTAGTATCACAATTTCAAATCATGTTTTTTTATTTATAATATTTTTTTTTAATTTAGTTAAATGACATTTCAATATCATGACCTACATGATTAAAATAATATTTCTAGTAATTTATTGCCAAATGATATTGCTAAAAAAAAAAAAAAGGAAATTTTAAATATATATGACAATTACTTCAAAGCTAATTTATCAGAAATATTATTTTGTTATGTGTGAATGTGTAAAAATGCTTTTGAATGAAGAATATATAAAAAAATGTTTTTTCCTCAAAAGTATTTGGCCAACATTATTTTGTTAAATTGTATATTACATTTAGCAAACATTATTTTAATTATTGTGTGCAGATTTATGGTGAATGTTGCAAGTGACATATTTTTTAAAATTACACAGTTGACTTGGTCAAAAGGCGTTGGCGTTCAGCACGTGATCAGTACCGAAGGGAGTACAACCCTATACCATCCTCATCCAGCCAAGGCCGCAAACGCAGATATGTTTATTATGAACAAATAAGCTTCCTAGCACCCATCTTAGAAGTAACACAGTAAGTTTATTTTTTTTTTTAGAAGAAAAAAAAAAAATCCAACATTCATTTACTTCATGAAGATAATTGTACAAATATAAATGTTAAGATTGTAATATGTTGTCTCATTTCTTATAGAACGGAGGATAATCTAGACGATTCAGATGATCAACCAACAGCAGGTCCCTCTGCTACAGCCACCTCAGCATCAGAACAAGAACCTGGCAGAGAAGACAGTGAAAATCCAGAGATTCAACAAGATGCAGCAACTGAATCACATGAGGGTGGGACAGAGAGTGCACAAACCAACACCCAAGGCTCATCCACACAACAAACAACCACACCAGCTACACAATCAACACAAACTAATGTACTTCCACGTTTTGCACCACAACCTCTACGTGCAAGAAGAATCCGCAGACCTGAGGAAATGAGATCCTTACCGGAAATAATTGACACACGCATTATTCACATAATGAACACTCTAATTCCAGAAACAGATGCCGAGCGCTTTTGTCGGTCTTTATCTTCTAGCTTAACCAAAATTCCATCCGATAGGCAGGAACGTGTACGTGCTGCTATGCTGACCCTACTTTCAGCTAGTCAGGCAGAACAGGAACCAGTGAGAGTATATGAGGCCATAGAAAATTGGCGTACCATTATGCAACAACATACAGTCCCAAACACAACAGACAATCAAAATACAATTTCAACACAAACAACAATGGCAACTGTAATAGTCAATAATCCAGTATTACAACAATCTGGTCAACCTTCAATTGCTTCAAGTACGTTATTCCCAACACCAATTAGACAAGGGTATGTTGCAACCAATACTGGTGCCTTAAGCACTGTACAAAGTGCTACCTCACAGCAACCCATGAACTATATGAATTTACAACCCACTCCAAGTACTAGTTACTTTACTCAACCCACAAATATTGGTGGTTTACCTAACTTGTTTCCTGGTTCAACATACCCACAATCATTCATGATGCCTCATTATCCAATCTCAACTATGTTACCTACACCACACTTACAAACATCAGTCAACTATCCTCAAGGTCAACAACATACACACACACACACACAATACCCAATTACCCATGTAGATCCACAGGTGTACTCAACAACAGGCAATGTGTTGGGACAAACAAGCATGCAACAGACTGTTCCACACACTACTGTAGTTAGTAATAGGAATGTTGTTCAGCAAACAACAGCTTCCATTCCTGAAAATACCATTTCTGAGGCCACACAAAACAACATACTCAGCAACACTCAGGTTACTTCACTAGAAGATCTTGTTGACTTATGATACACATTTTTGGTAATCTTTACATTCAAACAACAAATATGATGAATGTGTCCAAATTTAAAAAAAGAGGGATTTCCAAAAATGTGTAAACTCTGAGTTTAAAAAAACATGTGTGATTATATTTAGTGACGGATCACATATATGTTTGATGGCATGGTTTTTTATTTTATTTTAGGAACACATTTGTACCCAACCAATTTGATGGTTAGATTACTTCTTATATTCTCAAAACACAGTTTACATTTATTATGTCTATGTCAATGTCCAACATGAGACCAACTTAATTGGTCGACAATTTTACAACATTGTAAGCAATGCACACATTTTTGAAAATGTAGTCTTGTAAGTAAAGTATATTTTTAATTTTAGAAAGAATACCATAAAAATTTACATTTTGTAAAATTTAACAGAAGATGAACAATATGTTCATTTATTATTTTGATGTGAAAAAATAACAGCATTACTTTATGGATTAATATGCTTATTATTAATAAAAAAATATGTTTGAGAAAAAAACTATCATGTTTATTATTTAAATTTATAAATAATATTGCATTTTTTCAATAGACGTTTAACATTATTAATGTTGTAAGTTTAAAAAAAAAAACAAAACATGATAGTAACACAGAAATTTACAAAAACATACATACAACATTCAGAAATCCATGTTGTTAACAGAAATGTCAGTTGATGATTAACGCATTTTCACTTTAATACAAGTAAGATTTAAGCTCTTAGATGTTTAGAAAAAATTAAACATTTTCGTATAAGAAAAAATAATAAATTTTTATCGACATAAATCCATGACAATCTTAACAAACATCACTATTATTATTATCATCAAAACAATTAAAGTAATCAGTAAATAAATTTCTAATTTGTAAACCAGATGTCACGGAATTATGAGACATAGGTTCACCTGTTGGATTAACAACATGGTTTATCTGAAATTCATCATCCACATAAGTTCCTCCTTCATGTATCCGACAGAAATTGTGAAGCACTATGGTAGCCTTGAGGACAGATGTGACAAAGTTTGGCTGCAACTGAATAGTTGTCTGATAAATGCGCCATTTGTTAGCTAAAATACCAAATGCACACTCCACATAACGTCTTGCTTTAGTTAGCCGATTATTAAAGTACTGTTTCCTGTCATCAATGGATCTCCTTGGATATGGTCGCATAACATGTTTGGATAATGCAAATCCTGCATCTGCTACCATCACATATGGTGCCAACGGTCCAGATGTACCAGGTAGGGCAACTGGTGGGGGGATCAATAATGCATTTTCTTGCAGGCGTTGGGCTAATCTTGATGAACGGAAAATACGGGCATCTGAGGCACTACCATAGGCCCCAATGTCTGCATAAATAAAACGGTATTCTGTGTCAACCAATGCCAAAATAACAACGGAAAAAAACTTATGAAAATTGAAATAACGTGACCCAGAGTTTGGTGGCTTTTTAACTCTGAAATGCTTGCCATCCAAAGCTCCTATGCAGTTAGGAAAGTCAACAGAGTCCTTGAAGCCCTTAGAGATTTTCAACCAATCTTCTCTGTTTGGCTGAGGCATCATTTGTTCTTTTAAATGTTGCCATATCATGTCGCATGTGTGACGTACTATAACGGCAATGGTTGATCTCCCCAACAAAAAATCAAAATGTAAAGCACTAAAAGATTGACCAGTCGCCAAGAATCTATGAAAACAAGACAAACAATGATTTACAATTAACAATATGTTATTTTAAATTAAAGCAATCCAAAGAAAACACAAACATTGATTCAAAACAGATATTAGATCAATAAAGATCAATTACACATTTCAATGTGAAAAATAACACATTTACCAAAAATTATAAAAAAAAAAAAATACCTCAGAGTCACCATAAATCTCTCCTCTGGGGAAATGGAAAGCCGCATCCAAGTGTCCTGATGTTGCAAATGAGGTCGTAAAATATTTAGTAAGTAATCAAAACTCTCAACTGACAAACGGCAGTATGAAAAAAACTTATCTGGGAAATTCCGTAACTCAAAAAATAAAGTATGGAAATGACCATGCATAGGCCGCATCATGATTAGTGGATGCACCCACAATCTGGTTCTTCTTACATTATCATATTGCAACATGTGCCGTCTAACGCCAAAACGACGAGATATAATCCAACATAAAAACACTAAGGCCTCCGTGGATAATGGCATTGCGACAATTTTGTCTCAACACATAGGTGCTCCAAGGCAAAATACAAGCAGGAAACAGTTTATAGTTAACTTATATTTATGTCCTAATCACATACACCTATGTGTCATTTAATTCCAAGTAATCACCATTATCTCAATGTGTGAAACATGTTAAACACGCACAAAAAACGGACTGCACACGGAACACACACTGACGTATTTCACGCACAGGAAAACGCACACACGTACACACGTATGAGACACGATATGCATACGGACACTACACGGAGGGGAAAAACGGACTGCAAATACGGAACACGGACACAAAAAACGGACTACAGCAAACGTACGTTTTTTACACGTGAGTGTGGCAGAGGCCTAAAATGGCATCTTCTTTGTAGCAGTGGGTCATTTACAACAATCAATCCTACCTAAATGCCTTTTTACAAAAAATGTATCCTAATGAGACATCTCGCCCTGCACTACACTCAGCTCTCAGCAGTCTTGTGATTTAGTCCTGAAATGGCCTATTTGTTGAATTTTCCAGCAAGTCCTGCCATGCAATAACACTGTCCCTTCTCCAACAGCAGCTCTCCTCCCCGCACTCTCATCATTAGCAAACATGGCCACGGTATTACTGTGATTGACAGGCAGATTTGGCTGAAAATCACGTGCCAAACATGCATTGAGGAGACACGAATCTCCCGAGTCGAGTAACAGATATCACGACTAACGTACTATTTGTGCAAGTAACCAATAGTACCTAGTACATTTGCTCATCACTAATGACAACTCTTTTTAAAAGAACTAGTGAAACATGAGACTGGAAAAAAAACTGTGCTCAATCCTTGTCCCCCTCCTGTAGTAATGTGCCCATCCTTGTCCCCTATTGTGCCATTCTACAGACACACACACACACACACACACACACACACACACACACTAGCAATGTACCATCATGGCGTCCTATTGTGCCATTCTACACACTCACTAGCAATATCCCATCCTGGTCCCTTAAGGTCCAGTCACATACAGAGATAGATCTGTGGCAGATTTGTGGCAGATTTGTGGCAGATCTGTGGCAGATCTGTGGCTGATCTGTCTTTGATCTGTGGTTGTAGTGAAATTGTGGACAATCAGTGCCAGGTTTGTGGCTGTGTACAAATGGAACAATATGTCCATGATTTCACTGCAACCACAGATCTTCCAAAGATTTATCTGTGTGTGACAGGGCCTTTATTGTGCCATTAAACACACACATAAGCAATGTCCATTTTAGTCCTCTATTGTATCATTAAAGACACACACACACACACACACACACACTCTTCTCACGCATTCTTCCCACCTGTCCTCCGTTGCCTTGGTGTCCTCTTCCCTGTGTTATGCGGCCGGCAGGCACGAGCCCCCCTTGATGATCGCGGCCTTTGTTAGGCTGCTTTCACACATCAGGTTTTTGCTGTGCGGCACAATCCGGCGCTTATCAGGAAAAATGCATCCGTTGGTTTTTTTGCCGCCGGGTGCGGTTTTTCCTCATAGACTTTTATTAGCACCGGATTGTGCCGCATGTACTTGCGTTTGATCCAGTTTTTGCCGGATGCGGCAAAAAACGTCACTTCGGCGGCCGCACATGACGCAGAGAGGTACGTTTTTTTCCAGCGGCAAAAATCCGCATAGCGCCGGGTGCGGCGCTGTGCGGCATGGTGCATAATGAAAGGCTATGCGTCCCGTATCCGATGGCATGCATCAAACGCTGGAAGCATGTACTGGATCCCGGTTTTACTTCTGAGCATGCCCAGACGTGATATAAATTCATTGCTTGTCAGAAAATCAATCACTCACTCTCTCTCAAACTCTCTCACTCACTGATTCACTCACTGACTCACTCTCTCTTTCCTACTCACCGATCAAGGGCGCGGCGCAGCACGGCTGTCACAAGGCTCTGGCGGCTTCTCCTGATTTGAAAATGCCGGCTGTCCATTATTCAATTTTGTATTCACTGCTTTCCCCGCCCACCAGCGCATATGATTGGTTGCAGTCAGACACGCCCCCACGCTGAGTGACAGCTGTCTCACTGCAACCAATCACAGCCGCTGGTAGGCGGGTCTATATCATGCAGTAAAATAAATAAATAAATAATTTAAAAAAAACGGCGTGCGGTTCCCCCATATTTGATACCAGCAAAGATAAAGCCACACGGCTGAAGGCTGGTATTCTCAGGATGGGGAGCTCCATGTTATGGTGAGCCCCCCAGCCTAACAATATCAGCCAGCAGCCGCCCGGAATTGCCGCATCCATTAGATGCGACAGTCCTGGGACTTTACCCGGCTCATCCCAAATTGCCCTGGTAATAAGGGGTTAATCATGGCAGGCGTCTATGAGACACCCCAATGATTAACCTGTAGGTGAAAGTAAATAAACACATACACCCGAAAAAATACTTTATTTGGAATAAAAGACAAAAAAAACCCCTCTCTTTCACCATTTTATTAAATTCCCCAAATACTCCTCCAGGTCCGACGTAATCCACAGAGGTCCCACGACGCTATCAGCTCTGCTACATGAAGCTGACAGGAGCGGCAGTAGAACACCGCCGCTCCCGGGAGCTCCATGCAGCAACTGAAGGAAGTCGCGCTGTCAGCGGTGACGTCACTGAGGTAATGGCGGGGCATGTTCGGTGATGATGCGTGCGAGAGTGCCTGCATGTGCGGTGGTGATGCGTGCGAGAGTGCCTGCATGTGCGGTGATGATGCGTGCGATAGTGCCTGTGTGTGCGGTGATGATGGGGGCTGTAGTGCCCATGTGTGTGGTGATGGGGTGGGCGGTAGTGCCGTTTTTTTGTGCGCTGATGATGGGGTCGCTCTCTCAGCATTAAAAAAAAACAAAAAACGTTTTTTACCGGATCCATCGCATCACTTTTTACACAATCTGAGACGGATCCGTTGCAGCAGGCACAAACTGAATTGTGCCTGATTGCAAAATACTGATGTGTGAAAGCAGCCTTAATGCGTCATCTAATCTACTTGCCTCTGATTGGCCAGTGGCTGCCATTGGACTAGTGCAGATAGAACATAAATAAGACGTTCATCTGAAATAAAGCAGGGAGCAGTGACGGCTGCGGACCCTGCACCAGTCGTGATCGTCAAGGGGTGCACTTGCCTGTGAGCCGCAAGAAGCAGCCTGGGAGCGGCCCGCGGACTGCGTGTTTGAGACCTCCGCTCTTGTGGAAAGGATTTTCTTTGTCGCATCATACTAACGTCTATAAAAAAGTCTGCCCTTTGGAATTATACACAAAGCAAAATTAAAAAGGGCTAGCAAACATTGCAATTCTTTCAATGTACATTTTTCTCTAGCTAAAAAATCTATGAATATGAATTTTAGCTTAATTAACATGCGCACGCTGCTTCTTTTTCGTGTTCACAAACTGCAGCCAAAACTGCACCTTGTCAGAAAGAGCCTGGAAATGTCACAAAAAATGTAGGTGCTTTTTTGGTGCGTTTTTGCTGCTTTTTTGGTGCGTTTTTGGCAGCAGTTTTGTCAACAATTGTTTCATGTATTTTTCAGTTCAAACAAGCCCATAATGCTTGTCTTGATCCGGCAAAATTTGCTTGTCCGGCGGCCGGATGGAACGTTGAGGGGAACGTTTTTGTACCCGGCAAAAATACGGGTCTGGTGGGGTGTTTTATAATGATAGCCTATGGACGCCGGATCATATGACGAAAGCCGGCGCCGGTTTCGTTTTTGGGCATGCCCAGACTGTGTGTAAATAGTTTCTCTGTCGGTCAGTCTCTCCCTCCCTCCCTCCTTTATACTCATCAATCACTGGCGCGGCACTGCACGGCTGTCACACTGCTCTGGCGGCTTCTCCTCTTTTGAAAATGCCGGCTGCTCATTATTCCATCACATTTTCCCTGCTTCCCACGCCCACCGGCGCCTATGATTGGTTGCAGTGCGACGCCCCCCCCCCCGAGTGACAGGTGTCTCACTGCACCCAATCACAGCAGCCGGTGGGCGTGTCACTATGGCGCATAGAAATAAATAAATAAATTAAAAAAACGCCGTGCGGTCCCCCCAATTTCAATGCCAGACAGATAAAGCCATACGGCTGAAGGCTGGTATTCTCAGGATGCGGAGCTCCACGTTATGGGGAGCCCCCCAGCCTAACAATATCAGTCAGCAGCCGCCCAGAATGGCCGCATCCATTAGATGCGGTTGTTCTGGGACAGTACCCGGCTCTTCCCGATTTGCCCTGGTGCGTTGGCAAATCGGGGTAATAAGGAGTTATTGGCAGCCCATAGCTGCCAATAAGTCCTAGATTAATCATGTCAGGCGTCTCCCCGAGATACCTTCCATGATTAATCTGTAAGTTACAGTAAATAAACACACACTTGAAAAAATCCTTTATTAGAAATAAAAAACACTAACAAATTCCCTCGTTCTCCCATTTAATAAGCCCGACAAAGCCCTCCATGTCCGGCGTAATCCAGGATGGTCCAGCGTCGCTTCCAGCTCTGCTGCATGGAGGTGACCGGAGCAGCAGCAGACACCGCCGCTCCTGTCAGCTCCACGCAGCAAATGAAGACAGCCGCGGGATGAACTGATGATGTCATTGAGGTTACCCACGGCCACCGCTGAATCCAGCGGTGGCCGCGAGTAACCTCAGTGACAGCTCATCTGATCGCGCGGCTCACCTCATTTGGTGGCTCTGGCAGCTGAAAACATTGATTTTCCCCTCTCGCTGCTGCCGCCGCTGATAGTCACGTCCTCCACATCATCTCCCCTGTGCGTGCACGCTGGAGACAACGGTACTTCGGGGAACACGTGGAGGACGGAACTATGAGCGGCGGCGGCAGCGAGAAGGGGTCCATCATCTCCCCTGTGCGTGCGTGCATGCTGGGGACAGCGGTACTTCGGGAAACACGTGGAGGACGGGACTATCAGCGTTGGCGGCAGCGAGAGGGGAAAAATCAATGTTTTCAGCTGCCAATGTCCATCCAGCGGCAGCGAGAGGGGGATGGACATTGGCAGCTGAAAACATTGATTTTTCCCCTCTCGCTGCCGCCAACACTGATAGTCCCGTCCTCCACGTGTTCCCCGAATACCGTGTCCCCAGCGTGCACGCACAGGGGAGATGATGGACCCCTCTCGCTGCCGCCGCCGCTGATAGTCCCGTCCTCCACATCATTTCCCCTGTGCGTGCACGCTGGGGACAGTGGTACTTCGGGGAACACGTGGAGGACGGGACTATCAGTGGAAATTTTGGTAATATACTTACCAATTCAATCAGCTTCCTTACATTAATCTGCATACGTTGATACCAGGTCATGTCTTCTGCTGCACTCCAAAGTTCTGCTCCTACACTATTTAGCATGGAACAATGGGGTTTCCACTTGCCTGTTACCTCACTTCCTGACAAATCACCTGCGTTTTTGGTACCAAAAATGCAGGTAAAAGGCAGGTAAAATGCACCACTTTTGATAGCATGCATTGTTCCTGCGTTTTTGATGCCCTCATTGATTTCAATGGGTGACAAATGTTGACAAAAACGCAGGAAGAATGAACATGCTGCATTTTTTTTGTCACAAACTTTTGACAAAAAAACGCTGACAAATAAACTGCAATGTGCGCATGACAAATCTGACTTCTCATAGACTTTGCTTGGAAGTCAAATGTCAGAAAGTTCTGACAACAAAACTGCAGCCAAAAAAGCAGCAAAAAAAGCAGCGTGCGCATGTAGCCTAATGCAGGAAGTGTTCACTCCATCTGAGCTGAGTCTATAATAAGGCTATGTGCACACTAGAAAAAGGATTTTTCTCAAGAAAATTTCTTAAGAAATTTCTTGAGAGTGAAGGATTAGCGCACCTGCGTTTTTACCGCGATTTGGTGCGTTTTTGGTGCGTTTTTACCGCTGGTTGCTCCCTGCGTTATTGTGCCATTATCTATGGCAAATAACGCAGTTAGCTGCAGAAAAGAAGTGACATGCTCATTCTTTTTCTTAAGAAAATCTACTGAAAGAATTTTCTTAAGAAGAAAACGCAGTGTGTGCACAGCTAATTTTTTTTGCCATAGGTTTTGCTGGGGAATGTCTGCAGAAAGGTTACAAGAATTTCTCAAGAAATTTCTGCAGCAAAAAAGCACCAAAAACGCAGGTAAAAAACGCAGTGTGTGAACATAGCCTACTAACTCAAAACCCAAGTTGACAACAAGGTTGTACAGTTTTCTTTACAGCTAACAGAATTCCAAAGTAATTTGCTAATGTGCCGCCCTGGCAAAACCAGGGTGGCACAGAGGACTTCATCTACCACAGGGGTGCAGGACTCACTCCTCCTTGGTAAATCCACCTGATCCCACACTGGTACAATCCAACAGACCCCCCCCCCCCCTCCCCCTAGAACAGTAGGGATGCACACTCAGGGGATATGAAGTGTCTTGGGAGGAAACAAGTAGTTGGAAGTAAGTGGAGAGCAGAGCAAAGCAGACAGGGGTTGCAGCTCCTGGGCTGCTGTGGCAGCGTGCAGTGTGAGCCAAGTTCTGGGAGCCGAAGTGAGGAGTAAGCTCAGGGAACTGAAGTGGAAAGTGAGTTCCGGGACCGCTGGAACGAGTTGCTCTAGGAAGGAACCCGAAGTGGACCGGGGCAGGGTAGTGGCCCGCCGGTATTGTGAGTGGGAATCCGGACTAGTGCAGGGAAGTTTACTTCCCCCGTTCCAAGCAGAGGAGTTAGGCCTAAGCCACACGGCGAGAAAAATCGGTGCGAGTGAAGTGCAATAAAATATCGCATTCTCCTTGGACCAGCGCACATGAGCGATTATTTTCTCAGCCCTAATCGGACCGAGAAAACAATCGCAGCATGCTGCAATTGTAAGGTGAGACCCTTTTCTCTCGCACCCATTCAAGTGAATGGGGCGAGAGAAAAATCGCACTGCACTAACGGTACTCCGGTGTACCGCGCGTGCAGAGCGAGAATGGCAATAGCCGGCTACGGAGGAGAGAGGGAGAGAAATCCCTCCCCTCCTCCGTGCCGGCCCGCCCCTGTGCAGTGCTGGTCCGCCCTTCCGCATTGCCAGCCCGCCCCCCGCAGCTGAGGTCCGCTCGCAGGGTCGGACCTCAGACGCAGGCACGCTCGCATGACACTCGGCTCCTGCTGTGCTTCCAGCGCGAGCCGAGTCTCATGCGAGCATCGCAGTAGTGCCCCGTGTGGCCTCAGCCTTAAAGTGACTTTCAACTGTGCGCAGGAGAAAGGGCTCTGCTTCATTGTACCGGGTGTGGGATCTGAGCACCACCCACCAAAGGCCCACGGACACCGGCAATTTCTGGTTTACCTTACGGACTTGTGTGAAGTTACTGCGTCATCCTCAGAGTGAGTACACCAGTCCCCTCCGGTCCAATCCTGCGGACGGCGTTCCACTGTGCTATCCCTGCCACCACCACAACTCCCAACTGCGCCCCGGGACTACACCTCCCCTACCCGTGGAGGGGATATCACCTTGCTGCCCCCACACCATCGGTCCCGGACGCCTGCCCCGAGAGGCAGCGGCGGTGCCACCATCCCATCACCGCAACCCATGTCACAGACAATCTCCTCTGTAAATACCCCCCTCTTTCACTGTGCAAGTGGACGGGCGGTTGCACGAGCCCCGGGTCCGGTCACCACTCGAGCCCCAGACACGATCCCAGATCCAAGCGCCACTCGAGCAGCCCCGGTTGCCGCAGCGGCACCCATCCGCGACACTAAAGGCCCCGCCACATGCGCCGATATATCGTGCGATCGCAAGAGCGATGGCACACGCCCCCGTCATGTATGCGTCACGGGAAATTCGTTGCCCATGGCGCACAATGTCGTTAACCCCCGTCACATGTACTTACCTCCCTAATGACGTCGCTGTGGGCGGCGAACATCCTCTTCCTGAAGGGGGTGGGATGTTCGGCGTCATAGCGACGTCACACAGCGGCTGCCCAATAGAAGCGTAGGGGCAGAGATGAGCGGGACGTAACATCCCGCCCACCTCCTTCCTTCTGCATTGCCGGCGGGACGCAGGTAAGCTGTGTTCGTCGTTCCCGGGGTGTCACACATAGTGATGTGTTGTGCCTCAGGAACGATGAACAACCGGCGCACAGAAGGAGGAATGACATTATGAAAATGAACGATGTGTCAACGAGCAACGATAAGGTGAGTATTATTGCTCGTTAACAGTCGTTCGGAGATGTAACACGCTACGAAATCTCTAACGATGCCGGATGTGCGTCGCAAACTCTGTGACCCAGACGACATATCGTTAGTAGTGATGAGCGAGTATGCTTGTTACTACTCGGTACTCGCACGAGTATCACTGTACTCGGGCTACCCGGCGGGTACCGAGTAATTTTGCAATACTCATGCTTTACTCGTGGTCTTCATCCCTGCATGTTGGCGCTCTTTTGAGAGCCAGCCCTCATGCAGGGATTGGCTGGCAGACCACTGCAATGCCACAGCCCTGTTAGTTGTGGAATTGCAGTGATTGGCCGGCCCGCACAGCGTGACCGAGCCTTTATACCGGCGGGCGCGCTGTGCTCTGTACACAGCCATCTCATATTCCCTGCTTTCCACGCCCACAGGCGCCTATGATTGGTTGCAGTGAGACACGCCCCCACGCTGAGTGACAGGTGTCACACTGCACCCAATCACAGCAGCCGGTGGGTGGGTCTATACTGTGCAGTAAAATAAATAAATAAATAATTAAAAAAAACGGCGTGCGGTCCCCCCAATTTTAATACCAGCCAGATAAAGCCATACAGCTGAAGGCTGGTATTCTCAGGATGGGGAGCTCCACGTTATGTGGAGGTGACCGGAGCGGCGGTGTCTTCTGCAGCTCCTGTGACTTCCATGCAGCAGAGCTGGACGCGACGCCGGAGTCCGTGGAGTACGCCGGACATGGAGGGTTTGTCGGGGTTAATATATTGGTAATGAGGGACTTTGTTAGTGTTTTTTATTTCTAATAAAGGATTTTTCGGGTGTGTGTGTTTTTTAACTGTAATTTACAGATTAATCATGGAAGGAATCTCGGGGAGACACCTGACATGATTAATCTAGGATTTAGTGGCAGCTATGGGCTGCCATTAACTCCTTATTACCCCGATTTGCCAACGCACCAGGGTAAATCGGGAAGAGCCGGGTACAGCCCCAGAACTGTCGCATATAATGTATGCGGCAATTCTGGGCAGCTGCTGACTGATATTGTTAGGGTGGGGGGCTCCCCATAACGTGGAGCTCCCCATCCTGAGAATACCAGCCTTCAGCCGTATGGCTTTATCTGGCTGGTATTAAAATTGGGGGGACCGCACGCCGTTTTTTTTAATTATTTAATTATTTATTTCACTGCACAGTATACACACACACACCGGCTGCTGTGATTGGGTGCAGTGAGACAGCTGTCACTCAGTGTGGGAGCGTGTCTCACTGCAACCAATCATAGGCGCAGGAAAGCAGAGAATACGAGATTGATTAATGAGCGGCCGGCTTTTTCAAAAGAGGAAAAGCCACCGGAGTTTGAACAGCCGTGCAGCGCCGCGCCGGTGATCGGGGAACGGTAAGTAAGAGAGAGGGGGGGGGAACTGACCGACAGACTGTGAGAGGGGGACAGACAAGACAGAGCGAGACCGACCGACGGGAGATAGAATGAAAAAAAAAATGACCGACATCGTTAGTAAAAAGCACAAAACGTGCGTTTTGGACATCGGAGTGCCACACAAGGTTTTCACGTAAAATCTTTCATGTATTAATCTCAAAAAGTAACATACACCAGCTCTATCTCACTATTGGGTATGTGCCCTTAACATTTCCGCCATGAAAATTCATTTTGGTGTCATTTTGGAAGGTTTTCTGGTGAGTCCGTAAAAATGGCGTAAAACTCGGACAAAATTGTTCACAGCTGTGACTTTTGAGTGATAAATGCTTCAAGGGGTCTTCCCCATGCTGATGCCATGTCATTTGAGCACTCTTCTGAGACTTTTGTGACATTTTTAGGGTTTCTACATGCTGCCGGGGGGTCATTTCACAAAAATACTCGGGTCTCCCATAGGATAACATTGGGCTCGGAACGAAGGGAAACCTGTCACCAGGATTTTCCCTTATATCCTGCGGCCCCCACCAGTGAGCTCCTATATACAGCATACTAGAATCCTGTATATAACAGCCCAGGCCGCTCTGTAGAACTTAAAAAACCCTTCATTATACTCACCTATGGGGCGGTCCAGTCCAATGGATGTCACTGCTCTCGGTCCGGGGCCTCCTCCATCTTGGTCAGTCGCCTTCCTCCTTCCCAGCCCCGTGTGCAAAGCAAAGTGAATATACTAAGAACATAAGAGGAGAACTACATATATTAGAGAGAGGCTTGAAAGATGTTAGTGAAAATGCATGTTAGAAAGTGTATGGTGAAAGCGGAGTGTGCTTGTAACGTAAGTGCAATATGATGGAAGGGCATAATAATATATAAGCAGCAATTATAGAACACAAACAACAAAGAAGACATTTGAATCTTAATAAAAAGCATTTATAAAGTGCATAATGCCCATATTATATTGTAAACAGAAATATGAAGTACAAAGTATAAGGACACATGCCACAAGGCAAATAAAAAAATGCAAAAAATAAATGAATGGGTAACTACTGTATATTAATATTAACCTGTTCATGACTGCCGATGGTAAATCAATGTTTGCGCTTGCTCGGTTTTGTGCAGCACCAACATTTATTCACAGTCTGTGGCCAAGATGAGGTCGCAACCCCTGCGCGCTACAATCGCTGGGTTTCTGGTGAAGAACGGTACTTCAGACGAGAGACATCATCGGGACCTGATGATGTTAACCCTTTGCAATCTTCTATATGCCACAATCAATTGCGATTGCAACACATAGAAGTCAGAATCAGTGCGCTCCTTCTCTTACCTCTCCGGCTCCTCATGACATGATCACAGGGGAGCTGAGGGTTGTAAGCCGAACGTCACATGATGACCTCTGCGCCTGTCAGGCCCAGCCTGCAGCAGGGTCTGAAAGGCGATCTGACAGTATCATGCATTACCATGCTTTAGTTTATGTGCAGATTTTAGGAAGTTATCACTTTTGGGTATTTTCTGTCACCTAGGCCCCTGAAAGTCACTTCAAATCTGATGTTGTCCCTAAAACAACGGTTTTGTAAATTTTGTTGGGAAAATGAGAAATTGCTGATAAACTTTGAACCCTTCTAACTTCCAAACAAAAAAGAAAAATGATATTTCAAAAATTGCGCTGATGTAAAGTAGACATATGGGAAATATTAATTATTATCTATTTTGTGTGCTCTAATATTCTGGATTAAGGGTATAAAAATTAAAAGTTTGAAAATTGCAAAATTACTGCCAAATTTCCAATATTTTCGCAATTGAATGCAAAAAATATTGTTCTAAATTTACCAGTGTCATGAAGTACAATCACTGGGATCTGTTGAAGCGTTCCAGAGTTATAACCTGTGAAAGTGACACTGGTCTGATATAAAAATATTGGCCTGGTCACGAAGGCAAAAATAGGCTCTTGCGCGCAGGGGTTAAATATTAGTTGTATCATAATAACCATAATGAAATTGTTGTACAATGTTTTTCTCCACTTAAGATAATCATCTTTTTTATTCTTTCCTCATAGGTGCCACACATCAAACGGAGTTATCAAAAAATGAAATTGCTGTAACAGGTATGGTTTTAATTATTAATTTATAATTATAGTTATTATTAAATTTTATTATTTATTAAAATATCAGCTCGGAAAATGACGTGAAATTCTCCCAGGTTAGTATCGCTCTGTGCTCGTGTGATGCGCAGGATTGTGCGAGCTGTGGAAAGTGTTTGTTCGGCTCAAAATTTACTTAAATCCAGCATTAAGAGATGTCTTGTTCATGGAGAATTAAAAAAAAATACTTACAACACTGCCCACCCACCTCCAGGAATGTTTTGCTTTTAGCCCATAGCAAAACATTTCCGGAGATGGATAGCCGGTGTTGGTTTTTTTTTCTATTAACTCTGGATGTAAGCAAAATTTAAGCTGAACAAACACTTTCCGCAGCTCGCACAATGCATTTCACTGTAAAAAAGAGCACCTAGGGTCTTATCCAGTGTTGAGGAGGGAAAGAAGAAGTAATTGGTGGGCTCACCTGGTTGAAATCGTAATGTGCAAGTAATTATAGGCCTGCTGCAGATCCCAGAGCAATGGAGATGAGAGTTTTGAATATAATCTGAACCTTACTCCATTAAACTATATAAGCACTAACAGGGACGATAGAAGCGTTTTTAGAATTCTTTTTTTAAATGCCGTATTGGTGGGGGTAGTCCCAGGTGACTGAACACAATCAACCCTTCCCAACTGCCTTTTTTGATTCACTCTGTCAACTTTACTCGATTAAACTATATAAGCAGTAATAAGGAACGATAGAAGCGGTTTTAGAATTCACCCTTTAAAATGACATTTTGGTGGTGGAAGCACCAAGTAATTGAACATTAAATTGTTAAACACTCTGTTGACCTTACTCCATTAAACTTTATAAGCACTAACCAGCTGAGAGCAGCAATTTTAGAATTCCATCTTTAAAATGGCATTTTGTTTTGTGAAGTAGGTAATTTAACGAAATCAATCATGTCTAAATACCTTTTTAAACTCACTGGACCCTAAACAGATATATCGCCCTGCACTAACATGCTCTAATAGCAGCAGTTATGGAATAATCCCTTTAAAATTTCATCTTCTTTGTAGCAGTAGTGGGTCATTTAAAACAATCAAGGTAGGCTAAATGCCTTTTTACACAAATTGTACCCTAATCAGACATCTCGCCCTGCACTACACTCAGCTTTCAGCAGTCTTGTGATTTAGTCCTGAAATGGCCTGTTTGTTGCATTGTCCAGCAGGTCCTGCCACACACTAAGGCTATGTGCCCACGCTACAGGATTTACCGCGGATTTGCCGCGGATTTTGCCGCGGATTTACCGCGGATTTGCCGAAAATCTGCAGCAGCAGCACTTCCAAGCCATTTCAATGGCATTTTGGAAATGCTGTGCCCATGCTGCGGATTTTTCCGCAGCGGATTTGCCGCGGATTTTGATGCGGAAAAATCTGCAGCATGTCAATTGTTTGGTGCAGATTTTGTGCGGATTTTCTGTTTTGAATGGGGAAAAAATAAAAAATAAAATCCGCATCAAAATCCGCGGCAAATCCGCGGTAAATCCGCGGCAAATCCGTGGGTGCGGATTTGCCGCGAAAGTCGCGGATTTTCAGGCAAAAAACTCCGCAGGGACATTCTACCGTGGACACATAGCCTAAAGGGGGCTTTACACGCTGCGATATCACTACGGAGATATCGTCGGGGTCACCGTGGTTGTGACGCACATCCGGCCTCATTAGCGAGATCGCAGTGTGTGCAGGAGTGTGACTCCTCTGAGCGCCCATAAACGATCGCAAAAGAGGGAAAAATCACCCTGCACTAACATGCTCTAATAGCAGGTATTCTCAGGATGGGGAGCTCCATGTTATGGGGAGCCCCCCAGCCTAACAATATCAGCCAGCAGCCGCCCGGAATTGCCGCATCCATTAGATGCGACAGTCCTGGGACTTTACCCGGCTCATCCCAAATTGCCCTGGTGCGGTAGCAATCGGGGTAATAAGGGGTTAATCATGGCAGGCGTCTATGAGACACCCCAATGATTAACCTGTAGGTGAAAGTAAATAAACACATACACCCGAAAAAATACTTTATTTGGAATAAAAGACAAAAAAACCCCCTCTCTTTCACCATTTTATTAAATTCCCCAAATACTCCTCCAGGTCCGACGTAATCCACAGAGGTCCCACGACGCTATCAGCTCTGCTACATGAAGCTGACAGGAGCGGCAGTAGAACACCGCCGCTCCCGGGAGCTCCATGCAGCAACTGAAGGAAGTCGCGCTGTCAGCGGTGACGTCACTGAGGTAATGGCGGGGCATGTTCGGTGATGATGCGTGCGAGAGTGCCTGCATATGCGGTGGTGATGCGTGCGAGAGTGCCTGCATGTGCGGTGATGATGCGTGCGATAGTGCCTGTGTGTGCGGTGATGATGGGGGCTGTAGTGCCCATGTGTGTGGTGATGGGGTGGGCGGTAGTGCCGGTTTTTTGTGCGCTGATGATGGGGTCGCTCCCTCAGCATTAAAAAAAAAACAAAAAACGTTTTTTACCGGATCCGTCGCATCACTTTTTACACAATCTGAGACGGATCCGTTGCAGCAGGCACAAACTGAATTGTGCCTGATTGCAAAATACTGATGTGTGAAAGCAGCCTTAATGCGTCATCTAATCTACTTGCCTCTGATTGGCCAGTGGCTGCCATTGGACTAGTGCAGATAGAACATAAATAAGACGTTCATCTGAAATAAAGCAGGGAGCAGTGACGGCTGCGGACCCTGCACCAGTCGTGATCGTCAAGGGGTGCACTTGCCTGTGAGCCGCAAGAAGCAGCCTGGGAGCGGCCCGTGGACTGCGTGTTTGAGACCTCCGCTCTTGTGGAAAGGATTTTCTTTGTCGCATCATACTAACGTCTATAAAAAATTTTGCCCTTTGGAATTATACACAAAGCAAAATTAAAAAGGGCTAGCAAACATTGCAATTCTTTCAATGTACATTTTTCTCTAGCTAAAAAATCTATGAATATGAATTTTAGCTTAATTAACATGCGCACGCTGCTTCTTTTTCGTGTTCACAAACTGCAGCCAAAACTGCACCTTGTCAGAAAGAGCCTGGAAATGTCACAAAAAATGTAGGTGCTTTTTTGGTGCGTTTTTGCTGCTTTTTTGGTGCGTTTTTGGCAGCAGTTTTGTCAACAATTGTTTCATGTATTTTTCAGTTCAAACAAGCCCATAATGCTTGTCTTGATCCGGCAAAATTTGCTTGTCCGGCGGCCGGATGGAACGTTGAGGGGAACGTTTTTGTACCCGGCAAAAATACGGGTCTGGTGGGGTGTTTTATAATGATAGCCTATGGACGCCGGATCATATGATGAAAGCCGGCGCCGGTTTAGTTTTTGGGCATGCCCAGACTGTGTGTAAATAGTTTCTCTGTCGGTCAGTCTCTCCCTCCCTCCCTCCCTCCTTTATACTCATCAATCACTGGCGCGGCACTGCACGGCTGTCACACTGCTCTGGCGGCTTCTCCTCTTTTGAAAATGCCGGCTGTTCATTATTCCATCACATTTTCCCTGCTTCCCGCGCCAACCGGCGCCTATGATTGGTTGCAGTGCGACGCCCCCCCCCCGAGTGACAGGTGTCTCACTGCACCCAATCACAGCAGCCGGTGGGCGTGTCACTATGGCGCATAGAAATAAATAAATAAATTAAAAAAACGCCGTGCGGTCCCCCCAATTTCAATGCCAGACAGATAAAGCCATACGGCTGAAGGCTGGTATTCTCAGGATGGGGAGCTCCACGTTATGGGGAGCCCCCCAGCCTAACAATATCAGTCAGCAGCCGCCCAGAATGGCCGCATCCATTAGATGCGGTTGTTCTGGGACAGTACCCGGCTCTTCCCGATTTGCCCTGGTGCGTTGGCAAATCGGGGTAATAAGGAGTTATTGGCAGCCCATAGCTGCCAATAAGTCCTAGATTAATCATGTCAGGCGTCTCCCCGAGATACCTTCCATGATTAATCTGTAAGTTACAGTAAATAAACACACACTTGAAAAAATCCTTTATTAGAAATAAAAAACACTAACAAATTCCCTCGTTCTCCCATTTAATAAGCCCGACAAAACCCTCCATGTCCGGCGTAATCCAGGATGGTCCAGCGTCGCTTTCAGCTCTGCTGCATGGAGGTGACCGGAGCAGCAGCAGACACCGCCGCTCCTGTCAGCTCCACGCAGCAAATGAAGACAGCCGCGGGATGAACTGATGATGTCATTGAGGTTACCCACGGCCACCGCTGAATCCAGCGGTGGCCGCGAGTAACCTCAGTGACAGCTCATCTGATCGCGCGGCTCACCTCATTTGGTGGCTCTGGCAGCTGAAAACATTGATTTTCCCCTCTCGCTGCTGCCGCCGCTGATAGTCACGTCCTCCACATCATCTCCCCTGTGCGTGCACGCTGGAGACAACGGTACTTCGGGGAACACGTGGAGGACGGAACTATGAGCGGCGGCGGCAGCGAGAAGGGGTCCATCATCTCCCCTGTGCGTGCATGCTGGGGACAGCGGTACTTAGGGGAACACGTGGAGGACGGGACTATCAGCGGCAGCGAGAGGGGGATGGACATTGGCAGCTGAAAACATTGATTTTTCCCCTCTCACTGCCGCCGACGCTGATAGTCCCGTCCTCCACGTGTTCCCCGAATACCGTGTCCCCAGCGTGCTGTCACGGCCAGGTGGACGGGCAGACCCAGGAGGTGGATCCACTGGGCCGAACTCCTAGATGGTAATAAAGAGTCCGGTAGCTGGAACACTATAAACAGCAGAACAGTCCGTGCACACGAGTATAGCGGAGAAGTCCCTGGGACCACGGAGTCACGGGTGGTAGTCCGGGTGACGCAGCTCAGGTTCGGAAGCCGAGATGATGTCAGGCGGGGTCCGGAACCTTTGGAGCGAGATGACGAGTCACCGCAGGGATCCGGGATGGTGCGGACTGTCAGGATGGCAGATGGACAGCGTTCGGGGTTCAGGATACGGCAGGACTGGATGGCGAGGCAGGCACGGCTCTACAAGAGAGAGAGGTGAGTATATGCACAGAGACACCAGGAGACCTGACTCCTAGCTTAGGAAACACGAAGATCAGGCCCCGCCCCCTTGGACAATAAACCCCTTTATACCCTGTACCTGATTAGCCTCATTTCCTGTTAATGGACGCTGGCCCTTTAAGAAAGGGTCAGTGACCGCGCGCGCGCCCTAATGCGCATGCGCGCGGCCCGGGTGCCAGAAGCCAGGGAAGGAAGCTGAGAGGAGGACGCAGGGGAGCCAGCTAGGGCCTGGGAAGCCGTCGGGCGCCGGGATCGGAGACCAGGGGGCCTGGGAAGGACGGGCACCGGAGGCTGGAGAGCGGGGAGCGTGGCAGGTGAGCCGGGGAGCGGGGCTGAGGACCCGGGGAGCGGAACAGAGGACCCGGGAAGGGGAGCCAAGGACCCGGGGAGCGTGACAGTACCCCCCCCCCACGCCCCCCTCCCCGCAACCGGGACATGAAGGCACGGATCAGAGGAGTGCCCACGTTCTCCCTGGGCTCCCAGGACCTATCCTCAGGACCATACCCTTCCCAGTCCACCAGGAAGAACTGTCGACCTCGTACGGTCTTCATGGCCACGATATCCCTTACCGCATAGATGTCGTCATCGGCAATAGGTGGAGGAGCCGGACTGGCAGCAGCGGAGAAGGGACCAAGGACAACCGGCTTGAGCAGGGAGACGTGGAATGAGTTGGGTATCCTCATCGTGGCCGGGAGCTGTAGCTTGTAGGAGACCTCATTGATCTTGTTGAGGACTTTAAACGGCCCAATGTAGCGAGGACCCAGCTTGTATGACGGTATCTTCAGGCGGACGTACTGGGAAGCAAGCCAGACGAGATCTCCAGGGGAGAAACACGGAGGGTCCAGACGTTTCTTGTCTGCGTGTCTTTTCATCCTGCGGGAAGCACGCCCAAGGGACGCTTTGACAGAGTCCCAAATGGTCGCAAAGTCACGGGGTACTTTATCTGCAGCAGGGACATCCGAAGAAGGAGATACAGGCAATGGGATGGAAGGCTGAAGTCCGTAAACGACATGGAAGGGAGAGCTGGAGGACGACTCACTGATGTGGTGGTTGTGGGAGAATTCAGCCCAAGGAAGGAGAGCGGACCAGTCGTCGTGATGGGCGTTAACATAGTGACGTAAGAAAGAGGTCAAGATTTGATTGACCCTCTCTACCTGGCCATTAGACTGAGGATGGTATGCAGATGAAAAGTCCAGAGTCACTCCCAGATGTTTGCAGAGAGCTCTCCAGAAGCGGGAGGTGAACTGAGTTCCTCTGTCGGATACGATGTGTAATGGAAAGCCATGCAAGCGGAAGATGTGTTGTATATAAGCGTCCGCGAGTTCCTGAGCAGAGGGCAGTCCAGCCATAGGGACGAAATGGGCCATTTTAGAGAACCGATCCACCACGACCCATATGACTGTGTGTCCGGAGGACAATGGCAAGTCCGTAACAAAGTCCATTGCTATGTGTTGCCACGGAACTGAGGGTATCGGCAGAGGCAGAAGACGGCCATATGGGAGGTGTTTGGGCGTCTTGTTCCTGGCACAAGAGGAACAGGCGGATACAAAAGCAGCGACGTCCGTGCGAAGGGATGGCCACCAATAATGACGTACAATCGCACCCCATGTCTTTTTCTGACCAGCATGACCGGCTGTTTTCGAGGCATGACCCCAGTGTAACACTTTTTCCCTGTCTACCTCGGAGACATAGGTCTTCCCGGGCGGTATCTGGGCCAGGGTGACAGGGGCCACCGGAATGATTTTACTAGGACAAATGATGGGTTGGGTAGTCTCTTCCTCCTGCTCCATGGGCATGAAAGACCTGGACAAGGCATCAGCGCGTACATTCTTGTCCGCGGGTCGGAAGTGAAGCTGGAAATCAAACCTGGCAAAGAATAGGGACCACCTGGCTTGCCGTGGGTTCAGACGCTGAGCGGACCGTAGGTATTCCAAGTTCTTGTGGTCCGTGTAAATAATCACGGGGTACACTGCCCCTTCCAGGAGGTAGCGCCATTCCTCCAAAGCCAGTTTGACTGCCAAGAGCTCTCGGTCACCAATGGTGTAGTTGCGTTCAGGCGCTGAGAAGCCCTTGGAGAAGAATCCGCAAGTCACCATCTTCCCGGAGGAGGACTTTTGCATGAGCACTGCTCCAGCTCCTGAGGAGGAGGCATCCACCTCCAAGGTGAACTGGCGGTTTAACTCCGGACGGTGGAGTACAGGAGAGGAAGCAAAAGCCCGCTTCAAAGAGCCAAACGCGGCGTCAGCCGCAGGTGACCAATCCTTTGGATTAGCCTCCTTCTTAGTCAAAGCGGAGAGAGGAGCAGTCAATGCAGAGAAGTGAGGGATAAACTGGCGGTAGTAGTTGGCGAATCCCAGGAAGCGTTGGATTGCCTTCAGTCCAGAAGGGGGAGGCCAGTTGAGAATGGCGGAGACCTTCTTGGGATCCATCTGCAGTCCAGTATCAGAGATGATGTACCCCAGAAAGGGGAGAGAAGACTGCTCAAAGACACACTTCTCATACTTAGCGTACAGACGATTCTCTCTCAGTCTTTGTAGAACCAGCTGTACGTTTTCTCTGTGGGTTTGGAGGTCCGGAGAGAAGACAAGGATGTCATCTAGATACACTACCACACAGAAGTAGAGAAGGTCCCGGAACACGTCGTTCACCAGTTCTTGAAAGACGGCAGGAGCGTTACACAGGCCGAAGGGCATCACGCAGTATTCATAATGTCCATCGCGCGTATTGAACGCGGTTTTCCATTCGTCACCAGAGCGGATGCGTACCAGATTGTAAGCACCCCGAAGATCCAGCTTGGTGAACACACAAGCTCCTCTAAGCCGGTCAAACAATTCGGGAATGAGCGGCAGAGGGTACTTGTTTTTTACGGTGATTTGATTCAAACCCCGGTAGTCTATGCATGGGCGTAAGTCGCCCTCTTTCTTCTTGACAAAGAAGAAACCTGCTCCAGCAGGAGAGGAGGATCTCCGAATGAACCCCCTTGCCAGGCTCTCTGAGATGTAAGCAGACATGGCCCTTGTTTCGGCTGGAGATAAAGGATATATCCGTCCTCGTGGTGGTGTTGTTCCTGGGAGCAGGTCGATGGCACAATCGTATGGACGATGTGGCGGCAGTACCTCGGATTCCTTTTTATCAAAGACATCTGCAAAGGACCAATAGGCCGAGGGCAGCCCCGGTAGGTTCTCTGGAACCGGAGGTCGTCGGATGGGTTGTATGGACTTTAGGCACCTCTCATGACACGAAGAGCCCCATCGGGTGATTTCGCCAGTGCCCCAGGTAACTGATGGTTCGTGTGTCCGCAACCATGGAAGTCCCAGCAGGATCTGGTGGGACATGTGTGGGAGGACGTAGAAAGCGATGTTCTCGGTGTGAAGGGCACCGATACGCAGTTCGACCGGCCTGGTGATCCAGGAGATGGTGTCAGAGAGGGGTCTCCCATCCACCGAGGCAATCACTAGGGGCTTGTCGAGTGGAATAACAGGCACCCGGTACTTGTCCACCGTGGCCTGCTGGATGAAATTGCCTGCTGCCCCGGAATCGAGGTAGGCATCAGCCGTGAACCGCGTCTCTCCCGTTGTCACTTGCACTGTCCATGTAACCGGGTCAGAGAGAGTCCCAGCACCTAGGGTGGCCTCTCCTACCAACCCTAGGCTTTGGAGTTTCCCGGCATCTCTGGACAGGAGCGTAGCAGGTGTGTGCCCTCACCGCAGTAAAAGCAGAGACCCTTGGCGAGCCGCTCTGCTCGGCGTTGTTCAGACTGACGCACTCGGTCGATCTGCATGGGCGCGTGGACGGGAGCCCCAGCTGTCGATGACTGAAGTACGGAGGGTTTCTGCGGAGGAGAGGAATGCCGTACCGGACGTCTCTCACGGGACACTTCCTTGGATCGCTCCTGAAAGCGAATGTCCACTCGAGTCGCTAGGGCAATCAGGGCATCCAGGGTGGTCGGTACGTCACGACCCGCCAGCTCGTCTTTAATTCGCCCTGAGAGTCCTTCCCAGAAGGCGGCGGTTAGGGCCTCGTTGTTCCACCCGAGTTCTGAGGCCAGGGTGCGAAACCGGATCGCGTATTGACCCACCGTCAGAGTCCCCTGACGTAACCGGAGAAGAGACGAAGCAGACGCGGAGGCGCGTCCGGGCTCATCAAAGGTACCACGGAATGCCTGCAGGAAGTCCTGGATGTTCGTGGTCACAGGATCCCCCTTCTCCCACAAGGGGTTCATCCACGCCAGTGCCTCACCCTCTAGATGGGACATGATGAAGGCGACCTTGGCTTGGTCGGAGGCAAACAAATGCGGCAGCTGCGTGAAATGGAGGGAGCATTGGTTTAAGAATCCCCTGCAGGTCTTGGGGTCTCCGGCGTACCGGGGTGGTGAAGCCAACCGAAGTCTGGTGGTATCTGAAGAAGTCGCCACAGGAGCTGGATCCGTGGATTGACTAGTGGAAGCCCGGGATGTTGGAGTCGTAACTGCCGCTTGTAGCGTGTTCAGGCGAGCGTCTACAGAAGACATGAATTGCAGCATGCGGGTCTGGACTTCACGCTGGCGTTGGAGTTCCTCCTGTACGGCTGCTAGTGCTGCAGCGGGATCCATGGCCTGATCTTACTGTCACGGCCAGGTGGACGGGCAGACCCAGGAGGTGGATCCACTGGGCCGAACTCCTAGATGGTAATAAAGAGTCCGGTAGCTGGAACACTATAAACAGCAGAACAGTCCGTGCACACGAGTATAGCGGAGAAGTCCCTGGGACCACGGAGTCACGGGTGGTAGTCCGGGTGACGCAGCTCAGGTTCGGAAGCCGAGATGATGTCAGGAGGGGTCCGGAACCTTTGGAGCGAGATGACGAGTCACCGCAGGGATCCGGGATGGTGCGGACTGTCAGGATGGCAGATGGACAGCGTTCGGGGTTCAGGATACGGCAGGACTGGATGGCGAGGCAGGCACGGCTCTACAAGAGAGAGAGGTGAGTATATGCACAGAGACACCAGGAGACCTGACTCCTAGCTTAGGAAACACGAAGATCAGGCCCCGCCCCCTTGGACAATAAACCCCTTTATACCCTGTACCTGATTAGCCTCATTTCCTGTTAATGGACGCTGGCCCTTTAAGAAAGGGTCAGTGACCGCGCGCGCGCCCTAATGCGCATGCGCGCGGCCCGGGTGCCAGAAGCCAGGGAAGGAAGCTGAGAGGAGGACGCAGGGGAGCCGGCTAGGGCCTGGGAATCCGTCGGGCGCCGGGATCGGAGAACAGGGGGCTTGGGAAGGACGGGCACCGGAGGCTGGAGAGCGGGGAGCGTGGCAGGTGAGCCGGGGAGCGGGGCTGAGGACCCGGGGAGCGGAACAGAGGACCCGGGAAGGGGTGCCAAGGACCCGGGGAGCGTGACACGTGCACGCACAGGGGAGATGATGGACCCCTTCTCGCTGCCGCCGCCGCTGATAGTCCCGTCCTCCACGTGTTCCCCGAAGTACCGTGTCCCCAGCGTGCACGCACAGGGGAGATGATGGACCCCTCTCGCTGCCGCCGCAGCTGATAGTCCCGTCCTCCACATCATTTCCCCTGTGCGTGCACGCTGGGGACAGTGGTACTTCGGGGAACACGTGGAGGACGGGACTATCAGTGGAAATTTTGGTAATATACTTACCAATTCAATCAGCTTCCTTACATTAATCTGCATACGTTGATACCAGGTCATGTCTTCTGCTGCACTCCAAAGTTCTGCTCCTACACTATTTAGCATGGAACAATGGGGTTTCCACTTGCCTGTTACCTCACTTCCTGACAAATCACCTGCGTTTTTGGTACCAAAAATGCAGGTAAAAGGCAGGTAAAATGCACCACTTTTGATAGCATGCATTGTTCCTGCGTTTTTGATGCCCTCATTGATTTCAATGGGTGACAAATGTTGACAAAAACGCAGGAAGAATGAACATGCTGCATTTTTTTTGTCACAAACTTTTGACAAAAAAACGCTGACAAATAAACTGCAATGTGCGCATGACAAATCTGACTTCTCATAGACTTTGCTTGGAAGTCAAATGTCAGAAAGTTCTGACAACAAAACTGCAGCCAAAAAAGCAGCAAAAAAAGCAGCGTGCGCATGTAGCCTAATGCAGGAAGTGTTCACTCCATCTGAGCTGAGTCTATAATAAGGCTATGTGCACACTAGAAAAAGGATTTTTCTCAAGAAAATTTCTTAAGAAATTTCTTGAGAGTGAAGGATTAGCGCACCTGCGTTTTTACCGCGATTTGGTGCGTTTTTGGTGCGTTTTTACCGCTGGTTGCTCCCTGCGTTATTGTGCCATTATCTATGGCAAATAACGCAGTTAGCTGCAGAAAAGAAGTGACATGCTCATTCTTTTTCTTAAGAAAATCTACTGAAAGAATTTTCTTAAGAAGAAAACGCAGTGTGTGCACAGCTAATTTTTTTTGCCATAGGTTTTGCTGGGGAATGTCTGCAGAAAGGTTACAAGAATTTCTCAAGAAATTTCTGCAGCAAAAAAGCACCAAAAACGCAGGTAAAAAACGCAGTGTGTGAACATAGCCTACTAACTAAAAACCCAAGTTGACAACAAGGTTGTACAGTTTTCTTTACAGCTAACAGAATTCCAAAGTAATTTGCTAATGTGCCGCCCTGGCAAAACCAGGGTGGCACAGAGGACTTCATCTACCACAGGGGTGCAGGACTCACTCCTCCTTGGTAAATCCACCTGATCCCACACTGGTACAATCCAACAGACCCCCCCCCCCTCCCCCTAGAACAGTAGGGATGCCCACTCAGGGGATATGAAGTGTCTTGGGAGGAAACAAGTAGTTGGAAGTAAGTGGAGAGCAGAGCAAAGCAGACAGGGGTTGCAGCTCCTGGGCTGCTGTGGCAGCGTGCAGTGTGAGCCAAGTTCTGGGAGCCGAAGTGAGGAGTAAGCTCAGGGAACTGAAGTGGAAAGTGAGTTCCGGGACCGCTGGAACGAGTTGCTCTAGGAAGGAACCCGAAGTGGACCGGGGCAGGGTAGTGGCCCGCCGGTATTGTGAGTGGGAATCCGGACTAGTGCAGGGAAGTTTACTTCCCCCGTTCCAAGCAGAGGAGTTAGGCCTAAGCCACACGGCGAGAAAAATCGGTGCGAGTGGAGTGCAATAAAATATCGCATTCTCCTTGGACCAGCGCACATGAGCGATTATTTTCTCAGCCCTAATCGGACCGAGAAAACAATCGCAGCATGCTGCAATTGTAAGGTGAGACCCTTTTCTCTCGCACCCATTCAAGTGAATGGGGCGAGAGAAAAATCGCACTGCACTAACGGTACTCCGGTGTACCGCGCGTGCAGAGCGAGAATGGCAATAGCCGGCTACGGAGGAGAGAGGGAGAGAAATCCCTCCCCTCCTCCGTGCCGGCCCGCCCCTGTGCAGTGCTGGTCCGCCCTTCCGCATTGCCAGCCCGCCCCCCGCAGCTGAGGTCCGCTCGCAGGGTCGGACCTCAGACGCAGGCACACTCGCATGACACTCGGCTCCTGCTGTGCTTCCAGCGCGAGCCGAGTCTCATGCGAGCATCGCAGTAGTGCCCCGTGTGGCCTCAGCCTTAAAGTGACTTTCAACTGTGCGCAGGAGAAAGGGCTCTGCTTCATTGTACCGGGTGTGGGATCTGAGCACCACCCACCAAAGGCCCACGGACACCGGCAATTTTTGGTTTACCTTACGGACTTGTGTGAAGTTACTGCGTCATCCTCAGAGTGAGTACACCAGTCCCCTCTGGTCCAATCCTGCGGACGGCGTTCCACTGTGCTATCCCTGCCACCACCACAACTCCCAACTGCGCCCCGGGACTACACCTCCCCTACCCGTGGAGGGGATATCACCTTGCTGCCCCCACACCATCGGTCCCGGACGCCTGCCCCGAGAGGCAGCGGCGGTGCCACCATCCCATCACCGCAACCCATGTCACAGACAATCTCCTCTGTAAATACCCCCCTCTTTCACTGTGTAAGTGGACGGGCGGTTGCACGAGCCCCGGGTCCGGTCACCACTCGAGCCCCAGACACGATCCCAGATCCAAGCGCCACTCGAGCAGCCCCGGTTGCCGCAGCGGCACCCATCCGCGACACTAAAGGCCCCGCCACATGCGCCGATATATCGTGCGATCGCAAGAGCGATGGCACACGCCCCCGTCATGTATGCGTCACGGGAAATTCGTTGCCCATGGCGCACAATGTCGTTAACCCCCGTCACATGTACTTACCTCCCTAATGACGTCGCTGTGGGCGGCAAACATCCTCTTCCTGAAGGGGGTGGGACGTTCGGCGTCATAGCGACGTCACACAGCGGCTGCCCAATAGAAGCGTAGGGGCAGAGATGAGCGGGACGTAACATCCCGCCCACCTCCTTCCTTCTGCATTGCCGGCGGGACGCAGGTAAGCTGTGTTCGTCGTTCCCGGGGTGTCACACATAGTGATGTGTTGTGCCTCAGGAACGATGAACAACCGGCGCACAGAAGGAGGAATGACATTATGAAAATGAACGATGTGTCAACGAGCAACGATAAGGTGAGTATTATTGCTCGTTAACAGTCATTCGGAGATGTAACACGCTACGAAATCTCTAACGATGCCGGATGTGCGTCGCAAACTCTGTGACCCAGACGACATATCGTTAGCTATATCGTAGCGTGTGACGGGGCCTTAAGTCTTGTAATTTAGCCATTAAACCGTACTAGGATCAGATTCAGCAGGACCAATGAACAGTAAATTGTCCAGATAATGCAACACCCTCCAAAATCACATTTATGTTTCAAAACCAATTGAAGAAAAGTAGAAAAAGCTTTGAAAAAATAACATAACGAAAAACCCATGAGGAAATGAAATCCAAGTGAACGAAGGGAAACCTGTCACCAGGATTTTCCCTTATATCCTGCGGCCCCCACCAGTGAGCTCCTATATACAGCATACTAGAATCCTGTATATAACAGCCCAGGCCGCTCTGTAGAACTTAAAAAACCCTTCATTATACTCACCTATGGGGCGGTCCAGTCCAATGGATGTCACTGCTCTCGGTCCGGGGCCTCCTCCATCTTGGTCAGTCGCCTTCCTCCTTCCCAGCCCCGTGTGCAAAGCAAAGTGAATATACTAAGAACATAAGAGGAGAACTACATATATTAGAGAGAGGCTTGAAAGATGTTAGTGAAAATGCATGTTAGAAAGTGTATGGTGAAAGCGGAGTGTGCTTGTAACGTAAGTGCAATATGATGGAAGGGCATAATAATATATAAGCAGCAATTATAGAACACAAACAACAAAGAAGACATTTGAATCTTAATAAAAAGCATTTATAAAGTGCATAATGCCCATATTATATTGTAAACAGAAATATGAAGTACAAAGTATAAGGACACATGCCACAAGGCAAATAGAAAAATGCAAAAAATAAATGAATGGGTAACTACTGTATATTAATATTAACCTGTTCATGACTGCCGATGGTAAATCAATGTTTGCGCTTGCTCGGTTTTGTGCAGCACCAACATTTATTCACAGTCTGTGGCCAAGATGAGGTCGCAACCCCTGCGCGCTACAATCGCTGGGTTTCTGGTGAAGAACGGTACTTCAGACGAGAGACATCATCGGGACCTGATGATGTTAACCCTTTGCAATCTTCTATATGCCACAATCAATTGCGATTGCAACACATAGAAGTCAGAATCAGTGCGCTCCTTCTCTTACCTCTCCGGCTCCTCATGACATGATCACAGGGGAGCTGAGGGTTGTCAGCCGAACGTCACATGATGACTAGAGATGAGCGAACCGGTCGCGGTTCGGCTCGAGGTTGGTTCGCCGAACAGACCTCCCGTTCGAGTTCGGTTCGTCGAACGTTCGACGAACCGAACTCGAACTGCATAGGAAACAATGGCAGGCAATCACAAACACAGAAAAACACCTAGAAAACACCCTCAAAGGTGTCCTAAAGGTGACAAACAACTCAAACACATTGGAAAGTGACAAGGACATATACTCATGCGAAAACAAAACAGCTGGACAAGGAAAAAGAGGAGGACACACAGATATAGGCATGGCACGCCCTTCTAAAATCATGTAAAACACCGCAAGGTGACTCCAAGCGGAGTCTCCCTTTTTTCCAAAAATTGGGCCACACACACACCCACCCCTTCAGTGGCAGCAGTTGTGCCCCAGTTGTACACTTCACAGCTACATTTGCATCAAGCACATTCAAAAATACGCCATTCTTATCCATCCCCAGGATGACACCGGGGTAGGTAGCAAAGTCTTTGCTGACCCATGACTTGTTCATCTTGGCTTCTTTTAAAAACAATGTAAGCAAGGGTTACTCCAAGCGGAGTCTCCCTTTTTTCCAAAAATTGGGCCACACAGACACCCACCCATTCAGTGGCAGCACTTGGGCCCTAGTTGCAAACAGGATGTTTTGATTTGCATCAAGCACATTCCAAATCCACAAGCATTTACTCTCCCCAGGATGACACAGGGGTAGTAAATTCCTTCTGGATCCATGACTTGTTCATTTTGATGAACGTCAGTCTGTCCACATTGTCACTGGACAGACGCGTGCGCTTATCTGTCAGCACACACCCAGCAGCACTGAATACACGTTCAGAGACAACGCTGGCAGCTGGACACGACAAAATCTCCAAGGCGTAACTGGAGAGCTCTGGCCATTTTTCTATGTTTGAAGCCCAAAAGGAGCAAGGCTCCAGTTGCACAGTCATGGCATCGATGTTCATTTGGAGATACTCCTGTATCATCCTCTCCAGCCGTTGAGTATGTGTCAGACTTGTTGTCTCTGGTGGCCTTGCAAAAGAGGGTCTAAAAAAATTATGAAAAGATTCCATAAAATTGCTGTTACCGGCACCAGATACGGTCCTACTGGTACGGGTAGACTGGTGAAGATGACGAGACCGTCCCATGTTTGTCAAGTTACAACTGGGAGATTCCCTCCCTGCACCTGCACGGTTGTTTGGTGGAAAAGCCGAGCTAAGATCGAGTAACAGCTTCTGCTGATACTCCTGCATACGTGCGTCCCTTTCTATGGCTGGAATTATGTCACAAAATTTGGACTTGTACCGGGGATCTAATAGTGTGGCAATCCAGTAGTCATCATCACTTCTAATTTTGACAATACGACTGTCATGTTGGAGGTAGTGCAACAAGAAGGCACTCATGTGTCTTGCGCAGCCATGCGGACCAAGTCCACGCTGTGTTTGTGGCATAGAGGTGCTACCCGTTCTTTCTTCCTCTGACATCTCCCCCCAACCTCTTTCAACTGAAATTTGACCAAGGTCTCCCTCATCCGCTGAGTCTTCCATGTCCATGGACAGTTCGTCCTCCATTTCTTCATGTTCTCCTGCACCTTGCTCAACATTTCGCCTGCTACTATGCGCCCTTGTCGATCCCTGTTCCCCATGGTCCCATGCCTGCTGCGTTGGTGATGATGAACGTCTGGACCTTGGTGATGTTGTTGTCCCTTGCGCATATGAATCCTCCTGTAGTTCCTCCCCTTCATGTTGTCCCATCCCCTGACTCCGAATAGTGTTTAGCGTGTGCTCCAGCATGTAAATGACTGGAATCGTCATGCTGATAATGGCATTGTCAGAGCTAAACATATTCGTCGCCATGTCGAAACTGTGCAGAAGGGTGCATAGGTCCTTGATCTGAGACCACTCCATCAGGGTGATCTGCCCCACCTCTGCATCTCGTTGGCCCAGGCTATACGTCATGACGTATTGCACCAGGGCTCTGCGGTGCTGCCACAGTCGCTGTAACATGTGGAGAGTTGAATTCCAGCGTGTCGCCACATCGCATTTCAGGCGATGAACCGGCAGGCCGAAAGACTTCTGGAGCGATGCAAGTCGCTCAGCTGCGGCGCTTGAACGCCGGAAGTGAGCAGACAGTTTTCGTGCCCTGTTCAGAAGGCCATCTAGGCCGGGATAGTGTGTTAAAAATTGCTGCACGACAAGGTTCAACACGTGAGCCATACAAGGTACGTGTGTCACCTTGCCCAGGCGAAGGGCCGCACCCAGGTTTGCAGCATTGTCGCACACGGCCTTACCAGGCTGCAGGTTGAGTGGAGACAACCATTTATTAAACTCGGACCGCAGAGCTGACCACAACTCCTCAGCTGTGTGACTCTTATTACCAAGACATGTCAAGCTAAAGACCGCCTGATGCCGTTGCGCTCGGCTGCCAGCATAGTAATGAGGCGTGCGTGATTCCTTCTGCGCAGTGAGAACGCTGGTGGCCTGACCAGGCAGGCTTGGGGCGGAGGTGGAGGACCCAGATGAGGTGGAGGATGCAGAAGCTGTGGCGGAACTTGGACAGACAGAGGATTGACACACAAGTCGTGGGGACGGCAAGACTTGTGCAGCAGACCCTTCACCATCTATCACCATAGTTACCCAGTGCCCAGTCAGCGACATGTAACGTCCCTGTCCATGCTTACTGGTCCAAGTATCGGTGGTGAAATGCACCCGTTGACACACAGAGTTTCTCAAGGAAGCGGTGATGTTGTGTGCGACATGCTGGTGTAGCGCGGGCACACCTTTCTTAGAGAAGTAGTGGCGACTAGGCATCTGGTACTGGGGCACAGCGACAGACATAAGCTCTCTAAAATCATGTGTGTCCACTAGGCGGAAAGGCAGCATTTCGGTAGCCAACAGCTTACAGAGGGATAGAGTCAACCTCTTAGCTTTGTCATGGGTCGGAGGAAGTGGCCTTTTATTTGACCACATCTGAGGGACAGAGATCTGGCTGCTGTGTGTAGACGGTGTTGAGTAGGGTGTCCCTGGAAAAATGCAGGTTTGTGAGGAAAGTGCAGGCGGAGACATGATGTTGCCTTCATCCAACGTTGGTGCTATCGATGTCTGAGAGAGCTGTACACACTCACTTGTTTCCCCTTCCAAACCAACTGACGACCTTACAAGCAAACTGCCTGTTGCGGTTACAGTGGTGGAAGTTTTGCGTGGAAAAACAGGTGTGACAGCTGTCCCCACAGTCCTAGAAGATGAAGAGCGCGCGGATGCACTGGAAGGGGCGGGCGGTGGATGGTTCGCTCCGCTAGCCGGCATTGCAGCACGGTGAGCTTCCCACCGGGACTTATGATATTTATTCATGTGACGATTCATGGAAGAAGTTGTCAAACTGCTGAGGTTTTGACCTCTACTAACAGAATCATGACAAATGTTACATATCACATGAGTTGGGCGATCTTTTTTGATGTGAAAAAAGGCCCAGGCTAGGCAAGGCTTAGAGGCCATGCGACCTGTTGATCCACCCCGAATAATGCTCATAGGCAGAGTGGTGGCTGAGGATGCAGTTGTAGACGTGCTACCAGTGCTCCGACTCTGTCCAGGAAGGCGCAAGGTAACTTCGTCGTCGGTTGCATCCTCCTCCACCGCCTCTGTTGACCTCCTCGAGTGCCTGACTGGGGGTTGACAGTAGGTGGGATCTAGAACGTCATCATCAATTGTTGTGTTTGCACTCCCCTCCCCCTCAGACCGAGCCTCTTCTTGCCCTGACCGAATATTTAAGTTGTCATCCCAATCGGGTATCTGAGTCTCATCTTCATCAGTATGTTCCTCATTGTCTATAACCACAGGTGTTACAGTTTGTGACAAAGGGTCAACATTATGCTCAGAAACTTGGTCCTCACGGCCTGAATCTGAGTCACAAAGGTTCTGGGCATCACTGCAGACCATTTCCTGTTCTGTACTCACTGTAGCTTGGGAGCAGACCTCTGATTCCCAGGCTATAGTGTGACTGAACAGCTCTGCAGACTCAGCCATCTCAGTTCCACCATACTGTGCAGGGCTGATGGAGACTTCAGAGCTGGGAGAAATCAAGTGTGATTGGGATGACAACTCAGAGGAATGGTGTTTTTTGGATGCGGTACTTGAAGTGGCTGAGAGGGCACTTGTTGGACCACTTGAGATCCATTCAAGCATTTTCCTTTTTTGCCCATCATCTACCTTTGTTCCTCTTGTTCGTGTCCGTAATAAAGGGAGCACATCGGATTGTCCACAATAAGTAGTAGACATCTTACTTTTGCTAGTAGATGGTCTATCTTCAGCAGATGATAATGGAGCTTTGCCACCTTCCCCACTGACAAAACCTTTTTTGCCTTTTCCACCACGCCTCTTCCCCTTTCCACCAGCATCTGTCATTTTGCCACTCATGTTGATTGCGACAAGATTGTGGACTGAAAATGTGGTAGTAAAAATTGAGAGGTGGTGAAGATTGCAGTGGTGGTCTAGCTTTATTAACAGCAGAATAATAAAGAATAAATATCCCTGACAATGTAACTTAGTTATAATGAGTTGGAGTGTGCAACGCAGGCAGACGTGCTGCAAATGTCTTTGCACTAGTGGGACTATAGCAAAGTCCAATAGCCACGTATAGGATGCCACTAGGTACACTGAGTGTGTGCTAGTATAATGGCTTAGTTATAATTAGTTGGAGTGTGCAACGCAGGCAGATGCGCTCTGCAAATGTCTTGGCACTAGTGGGACTATAGCAAAGTCCAATAGCCACGTATAGGATGCCACTAGGTACACTGAGTGTGTGCTAGTATAATGGCTTAGTTATAATTAGTTGGAGTGTGCAACGCAGGCAGACGTGCTGCAAATGTCTTGGCACTAGTGGGACTATAGCAAAGTCCAATAGCCACGTATAGGATGCCACTAGGTACACTGAGTGTGTGCTAGTATAATGGCTTAGTTATAATTAGTAGGAGTGTGCAACGCAGGCAGACGTGCTGCAAATGTCTTGGCACTAGTGGGACTATAGCAAAGTCCAATAGCCACGTATAGGATGCCACTAGGTACACTGAGTGTGTGCTAGTATAATGGCTTAGTTATAATTAGTTGGAGTGTGCAACGCAGGCAGACGTGCTGCAAATGTCTTGGCACTAGTGGGACTATAGCAAAGTCCAATAGCCACGTATAGGATGCCACTAGGTACACTGAGTGTGTGCTAGTATAATGGCTTAGTTATAATTAGTTGGAGTGTGCAACGCAGGCAGACGTGCTGCAAATGTCTTGGCACTAGTGGGACTATAGCAAAGTCCAATAGCCACGTATAGGATGCCACTAGGTACACTGAGTGTGTGCTAGTATAATGGCTTAGTTATAATTAGTTGGAGTGTGCAACGCAGGCAGACGTGCTGCAAATGTCTTGGCACTAGTGGGACTATAGCAAAGTCCAATAGCCACGTATAGGATGCCACTAGGTACACTGAGTGTTTGCTAGTAAAATTGCTTAGTTTAAAAAAGTTGTAGTGTGCAATGCAGGCAGACGTGCTCTGCAAATGTCTTTGCACTAGTGGGACTATAGCAAAGTCCAATAGCCACGTATAGGATGCCACTAGGTACACTGAGTGTGTGCTAGTATAATGGCTTAGTTATAATTAGTTGGAGTGTGCAACGCAGGCAGACGTGCTGCAAATGTCTTGGCACTAGTGGGACTATAGCAAAGTCCAATAGCCACGTATAGGATGCCACTAGGTACACTGAGTGTGTGCTAGTATAATGGCTTAGTTATAATTAGTTGGAGTGTGCAACGCAGGCAGACGTGCTGCAAATGTCTTGGCACTAGTGGGACTATAGCAAAGTCCAATAGCCACGTATAGGATGCCACTAGGTACACTGAGTGTGTGCTAGTATAATGGCTTAGTTATAATTAGTTGGAGTGTGCAACGCAGGCAGACGTGCTGCAAATGTCTTGGCACTAGTGGGACTATAGCAAAGTCCAATAGCCACGTATAGGATGCCACTAGGTACACTGAGTGTGTGCTAGTATAATGGCTTAGTTATAATTAGTTGGAGTGTGCAACGCAGGCAGACGTGCTGCAAATGTCTTGGCACTAGTGGGACTATAGCAAAGTCCAATAGCCACGTATAGGATGCCACTAGGTACACTGAGTGTTTGCTAGTAAAATTGCTTAGTTTAAAAAAGTTGTAGTGTGCAATGCAGGCAGACGTGCTCTGCAAATGTCTTTGCACTAGTGGGACTATAGCAAAGTCCAATAGCCACGTATAGGATGCCACTAGGTACACTGAGTGTGTGCTAGTATAATGGCTTAGTTATAATTAGTTGGAGTGTGCAACGCAGGCAGACGTGCTGCAAATGTCTTGGCACTAGTGGGACTATAGCAAAGTCCAATAGCCACGTATAGGATGCCACTAGGTACACTGAGTGTGTGCTAGTATAATTGCTTAGTTATAATTAGTTGGAGTGTGCAACGCAGGCAGACGTGCTGCAAATGTCTTGGCACTAGTGGGACTATAGCAAAGTCCAATAGCCACGTATAGGATGCCACTAGGTACACTGAGTGTGTGCTAGTATAATGGCTTAGTTATAATTAGTTGGAGTGTGCAACGCAGGCAGACGTGCTGCAAATGTCTTGGCACTAGTGGGACTATAGCAAAGTCCAATAGCCACGTATAGGATGCCACTAGGTACACTGAGTGTTTGCTAGTAAAATTGCTTAGTTTAAAAAAGTTGTAGTGTGCAATGCAGGCAGACGTGCTCTGCAAATGTCTTTGCACTAGTGGGACTATAGCAAAGTCCAATAGCCACGTATAGGATGCCACTAGGTACACTGAGTGTGTGCTAGTATAATGGCTTAGTTATAATTAGTTGGAGTGTGCAACGCAGGCAGATGCGTTCTGCAAATGTCTTGGCACTAGTGGGACTAAAGCAAAGTCCAATAGCCACGTATAGGATGCCACTAGGTACACTGAGTGTGTGCTAGTATAATGGCTTAGTTATAATTAGTTGGAGTGTGCAACGCAGGCAGACGTGCTGCAAATGTCTTTGCACTAGTGGGACTATAGCAAAGTCCAATAGCCACGTATAGGATGCCACTAGGTACACTGAGTGTGTGCTAGTATAATGGCTTAGTTATAATTAGTTGGAGTGTGCAACGCAGGCAGATGCGCTCTGCAAATGTCTTGGCACTAGTGGGACTATAGCAAAGTCCAATAGCCACGTATAGGATGCCACTAGGTACACTGAGTGTGTGCTAGTATAATGGCTTAGTTATAATTAGTTGGAGTGTGCAACGCAGGCAGACGTGCTGCAAATGTCTTGGCACTAGTGGGACTATAGCAAAGTCCAATAGCCACGTATAGGATGCCACTAGGTACACTGAGTGTTTGCTAGTATAATGGCTTAGTTATAATTAGTTGGAGTGTGCAACACAGGCAGACGTGCTGCAAATGTCTTGGCACTAGTGGGACTATAGCAAAGTCCAATAGCCACGTATAGGATGCCACTAGGTACACTGAGTGTGTGCTAGTATAATGGCTTAGTTATAATTAGTTGGAGTGTGCAACGCAGGCAGACGTGCTGCAAATGTCTTGGCACTAGTGGGACTATAGCAAAGTCCAATAGCCACGTATAGGATGCCACTAGGTACACTGAGTGTTTGCTAGTAAAATTGCTTAGTTTAAAAAAGTTGTTGTGTGCAATGCAGGCAGACGTGCTCTGCAAATGTCTTTGCACTAGTGGGACTATAGCAAAGTCCAATAGCCACGTATAGGATGCCACTAGGTACACTGAATGTTTGCTAGTATAATGGCTTACTTAGAATGAGTTGGAGTGTGCAGAGGACAAGAGGGTACAGTGGCAGGATTGTGGTGCTCTGGGTAGAGGAATGGAAGCCTGCCTTTCTATTCCCTCCTAATGGTGAAATGCAGGGAGGAAATCCCTGACCTTGGCTACACAGACGCTGGCGCTGTTTTCAGGACCTGTCACCTTAACTCTGACCCTGCCGCTTTGAGCCCTTAAAAGGACTGCTAGAATGTGCTCTCCCTAAGCTGTCTAACGCTGTGTATGCAGCGCATACAGCTGTATCGGCTATAGGACTCAGGAGGACGGAGCTGCGACACTGATGTCTGACACCAAAGACGCAGAAGGCAGATAATGGCGTTCGTGAAGAAAATGTCCGGTTTTATAATGCAGGGACATGTGACATGCAGATCCTATCACACATGCCGTTGCTTCTCTGGCTCAAAGTCCACTTAGGTGTGTGTGTGTCTGTGATTGGCTGACATGCTGGCCCGCCCCACAAGACGCGCGCGCTTAGGGAAGGAAGACAAGAAAAAAAAAAAAAAAAAAATGGCGATCGCCATTATAGAAACAGCAGTGATCTGAAGGCGCTGTTCACGCACACTATACACTGAAATGTGATAATAGTTTGATTCACAGAGTGACTTACACTATTACAGCAGAAACAAAGCTAGGATTTAGCTGTTTTTTGGCTGCTAGAACCGTTCTCGAACGTTTCTAGAACTATCGAGCTTTTGCAAAAAGCTCGAGTTCTAGTTCGATCTAGAACATGCCCCAAAATCACTCGAGCCGCGAACTGGAGAACCACGAACCACGAACCGCGCTCAACTCTAATGATGACCTCTGCGCCTGTCAGGCCCAGCCTGCAGCAGGGTCTGAAAGGCGATCTGACAGTATCATGCATTACCATGCTTTAGTTTCTGTGCAGATTTTAGGAAGTTATCACTTTTGGGTATTTTCTGTCACCTAGGCCCCTGAAAGTCACTTCAAATCTGATGTTGTCCCTAAAACAACGGTTTTGTAAATTTTGTTAGGAAAATGAGAAATTGCTGATAAACTTTGAACCCTTCTAACTTCCAAACAAAAAAGAAAAATGATATTTCAAAAATTGCGCTGATGTAAAGTAGACATATGGGAAATATTAATTATTATCTATTTTGTGTGCTCTAATATTCTGGATTAAGGGTATAAAAATTAAAAGTTTGAAAATTGCAAAATTACCGCCAAATTTCCAATATTTTCGCAATTGAATGCAAAAAATATTGTTCTAAATTTACCAGTGTCGTGAAGTACAATCACTGGGATCTGTTGAAGCGTTCCAGAGTTATAACCTGTGAAAGTGACACTGGTCTGATATAAAAATATTGGCCTGGTCACGAAGGCAAAAATAGGCTCTTGCGCGCAGGGGTTAAATATTAGTTGTATCATAATAACCATAATGAAATTGTTGTACAATGTTTTTCTCCACTTAAGATAATCATCTTTTTTATTCTTTCCTCATAGGTGCCACACATCAAACGGAGTTATCAAAAAATGAAATTGCTGTAACAGGTATGGTTTTAATTATTAATTTATAATTATAGTTATTATTAAATTTTATTATTTATTAAAATATCAGCTCGGAAAATGACGTGAAATTCTCCCAGGTTAGTATCGCTCTGTGCTCGTGTGATGCGCAGGATTGTGCGAGCTGTGGAAAGTGTTTGTTCGGCTCAAAATTTACTTAAATCCAGCATTAAGAGATGTCTTGTTCATGGAGAATTAAAAAAAACAACTTACAACACTGCCCACCCACCTACAGGAATGTTTTGCTTTTAGCCCATAGCAAAACATTTCCGGAGATGGATAGCCGGTGTTGGTTTTTTTTTCTATTAACTCTGGATGTAAGCAAAATTTAAGCTGAACAAACACTTTCCGCAGCTCGCACAATGCATTTCACTGTAAAAAAGAGCACCTAGGGTCTTATCCAGTGTTGAGGAGGGAAAGAAGAAGTAATTGGTGGGCTCACCTGGTTGAAATCGTAATGTGCAAGTAATTATAGGCCTGCTGCAGATCCCAGAGCAATGGAGATGAGAGTTTTGAATATAATCTGAACCTTACTCCATTAAACTATATAAGCACTAACAGGGACGATAGAAGCATTTTTAGAATTCTTTTTTTAAATGCCGTATTGGTGGGGGTAGTCCCAGGTAACTGAACACAATCAACCCTTCCCAACTGCCTTTTTTGATTCACTCTGTCAACTTTACTCGATTAAACTATATAAGCAGTAATAAGGAACGATAGAAGCGGTTTTAGAATTCACCCTTTAAAATGACATTTTGGTGGTGGAAGCACCAAGTAATTGAACATTAAATTGTTAAACACTCTGTTGACCTTACTCCATTAAACTTTATAAGCACTAACCAGCTGAGAGCAGCAATTTTAGAATTCCATCTTTAAAATGGCATTTTGTTTTGTGAAGTAGGTAATTTAACGAAATCAATCATGTCTAAATACCTTTTTAAACTCACTGGACCCTAAACAGATATATCGCCCTGCACTAACATGCTCTAATAGCAGCAGTTATGGAATAATCCCTTTAAAATTTCATCTTCTTTGTAGCAGTAGTGGGTCATTTAAAACAATCAAGGTAGGCTAAATGCCTTTTTACACAAATTGTACCCTAATTAGACATCTCGCCCTGCACTACACTCAGCTTTCAGCAGTCTTGTGATTTAGTCCTGAAATGGCCTGTTTGTTGCATTGTCCAGCAGGTCCTGCCACACACTAAAGGGGGCTTTACACGCTGCGATATCACTACGGAGATATCGTCGGGGTCACCGTGGTTGTGACGCACATCCGGCCTCATTAGCGAGATCGCAGTGTGTGCAGGAGTGTGACTCCTCTGAGCGCCCATAAACGATCGCAAAAGAGGGAAAAATCACCCTGCACTAACATGCTCTAATAGCAGGTATTCTCAGGATGGGGAGCTCCATGTTATGGGGAGCCCCCCAGCCTAACAATATCAGCCAGCAGCCGCCCGGAATTGCCGCATCCATTAGATGCGACAGTCCTGGGACTTTACCCGGCTCATCCCAAATTGCCCTGGTGCGGTAGCAATCGGGGTAATAAGGGGTTAATCATGGCAGGCGTCTATGAGACACCCCAATGATTAACCTGTAGGTGAAAGTAAATAAACACATACACCCGAAAAAATACTTTATTTGGAATAAAAGACAAAAAAACCCCCTCTCTTTCACCATTTTATTAAATTCCCCAAATACTCCTCCAGGTCCGACGTAATCCACAGAGGTCCCACGACGCTATCAGCTCTGCTACATGAAGCTGACAGGAGCGGCAGTAGAACACCGCCGCTCCCGGGAGCTCCATGCAGCAACTGAAGGAAGTCGCGCTGTCAGCGGTGACGTCACTGAGGTAATGGCGGGGCATGTTCGGTGATGATGCGTGCGAGAGTGCCTGCATGTGCGGTGGTGATGCGTGCGAGAGTGCCTGCATGTGCGGTGATGATGCGTGCGATAGTGCCTGTGTGTGCGGTGATGATGGGGGCTGTAGTGCCCATGTGTGTGGTGATGGGGTGGGCGGTAGTGCCGGTTTTTTGTGCGCTGATGATGGGGTCGCTCTCTCAGCATTAAAAAAAAAAACAAAAAACGTTTTTTACCGGATCCGTCGCATCACTTTTTACACAATCTGAGACGGATCCGTTGCAGCAGGCACAAACTGAATTGTGCCTGATTGCAAAATACTGATGTGTGAAAGCAGCCTTAATGCGTCATCTAATCTACTTGCCTCTGATTGGCCAGTGGCTGCCATTGGACTAGGGCAGATAGAACATAAATAAGACGTTCATCTGAAATAAAGCAGGGAGCAGTGACGGCTGCGGACCCTGCACCAGTCGTGATCGTCAAGGGGTGCACTTGCCTGTGAGCCGCAAGAAGCAGCCTGGGAGCGGCCCGCGGACTGCGTGTTTGAGACCTCCGCTCTTGTGGAAAGGATTTTCTTTGTCGCATCATACTAACGTCTATAAAAAATTCTGCCCTTTGGAATTATACACAAAGCAAAATTAAAAAGGGCTAGCAAACATTGCAATTCTTTCAATGTACATTTTTCTCTAGCTAAAAAATCTATGAATATGAATTTTAGCTTAATTAACATGCGCACGCTGCTTCTTTTTCGTGTTCACAAACTGCAGCCAAAACTGCACCTTGTCAGAAAGAGCCTGGAAATGTCACAAAAAATGTAGGTGCTTTTCTTCGTCGCTCTATTGGGAGACCCAGACAATTGGGTGTATAGCTACTGCCTCCGGAGGCCACACAAAGTATTACACTTAAAAGTGTAAGGCCCCTCCCCTTCTGCCTATACACCCCCCGTGGGATCACGGCTGCTCAGTTTTCATGCTTTGTGCGAAGGAGGTCAGACATCCACGCATAGCTCCACTGTTTTTAGTCAGCAGCAGCTGCTGACTATGTCGGTTGGAAGAAAAGAGGGCCCATACTAGGGCCCCCAGCATGCTCCCTTCTCACCCCACTTTCTGTCGGCGGTGTTTGTAAGGTTGAGGTATCCATTGCGGGTACGGAGGCTGGAGCCCACATGCTGCTTTCCTTCCCCATCCCCCTCAGGGCTCTGGGTGAAGTGGTATCTTACAGGTCTCCAGGCACTGAGACCGGGCTCCATCCACAGACCCAGAGAACCTGCTGGATATGGAGCTGAGTATCGTCAGGGACAGGACCCTGCTACATTAAGGTACTCTGTGTCTCCGTACACATCGCGCACACACACACCAGCATTGCTGGGAGTGTTAGTGCGCCGGGGACAACAGCGCGGAGCGCTTGTGCTTTTATTCACTGCAGCTTAGCTGAGTGAATTTATGTATTAGGAACTGCCGCGCCGGCCGCGGCTGGGTGTTTTACACTGTGGCGCGGCTGGGACTTGTGGTGCGCCGGGGACTTCCGCGCTGGCCGTGCATAGGACGGCCGCGCTTATTACTCGAGTCCCCGGCTTTGCGGCCTAGTTTTCGTTTCGTTCCCGCCCCCAGCCCTGCCAGTCAGGGGAGGGGCGGGACGCTGTACAGAAAGTCAGCGCCGAGAGCTGGAGCCTGCTTTGCATTCTCCAGCCCCCTCACTGGACACAGTGGGACGCCAGTTTCCCGCTCTTGTCTGGGGCACGCCTAAGGCCCGCCCCTCTTCACAGGACGCCGGCGGCCATTCCTGCATGCACTCCGAGCTGGAGAAGGGAGACAAGCTCTGGGCAACCAGTCACAGGATTCTGGCGACCACACACCCGCGTTTGTGCGGGCGGTAAGCAGCACCTGAAGTGCTGACCCCACTAATGCCGAAGTGGTCATTTGTACTTTATGCTTGTATGCTATACACTGCACTGTACGGTCGCTATTCTTGGATATATACCCTCCTAGATGGCTAGACAAGAGCAGCAAAAAGCAAGGGTGCTAAGGCACAAGCTTTCTATGCTGCGTGTATTGCATGTGCTGAAGTGTTCATTTGTACTTTATGCTTGTATGCTATACATTGCACTGTACGGTCGCTATTCTTGGCTATATACTATCCTAGATGGCTAGACAACAGCAGCAAAAAAGCAAGGGTGCCAAGGCACAGGCTTTCTATGCTGCTTGTACTGCATGTGATACCGTTCCACCGGCAGGTTCCACTGACCCCCATTGTGTGCAATGCTCCCCTGTAGCACTCGCTCAGCCGGGGTCTCTGCTAGAGGTGGCCAAAGGAACCACCTGTGAACCCTGTCCAGGGAAAGGGACGGAGTGGCAGTTTCGGCTGATAGATTGTCTGTGACTATGACTAACATCTTAGAGACTTTGCAGTCCAGACAGACCCCGGGCCACCCTCATTTGGAACAAATCAGTGCTCCGGGGAGGTCCCATGCATCCCAGGGTGAAGGCTCTGACACGGACAACAGTCCCAGACAGCCTAAGCGAGCTCGCTGGGAGCGGCACTCGGCTTCATCACTGGTCAGGGTCCCAGCAGGAGGACTCTAATGATGAGGCAGACGTAGCTGATCAGGACTCTGATCCTGAGACCGCTCTCAAGCCGGATACACCGGATGGTGACGCCATGGTGAATGATCTTATAGCGTCCATCAATGGAATGTTGGATATTTCTCCCTCAGCTCCTCCAGTGGAGGAGTCAGCTTCACAGCAGGAGAAATTCCATTTCAGTATCTCAAGCGTAAATTGAGTACTTTTCTGGCCACTCTGACTTCAGAGAGGCAGTTCAGAAACACCACGCTTATCCAGATAAGCGTTTCTCCAAACGTATTAAGGATACAAGTTATCCCTTTCCACCTGATGTGGTCAAGAGCTGGACCCAGTGTCCAAAGGTGGATCCTCCAATCTCCAGGCTGGCGACTAGATCCATAGTTGCAGTGGAAGATGGGGCTTCCCTTAAAGATGCCACTGACACAGATGGAGCTCTGGTTGAAATCCATCTATGAAACTATCGGCGCGTCGTTTGCTCCAGCATTCGCAGCCGTATGGGCACTACAAATTAGTTCAGCTGGTCTGGCGCAGATTGACATCGTCACATGTACATCTGTTCCGCAAGTAGCGTCCTTAACCTCTCAAATGTCTGCATTTGCGTCTTACGCTATTAATGCTGTCCTGGACTCTACGAGCAGTACGGTAGGGGCATCCGCCAACTCTGTGGTTGTACGCAGAGCCTTGGGGTTCAGGGAATGGAGGCAGATGCTGCTTCCAAAAAAGTGCTTAATTGCCATTTTCTGTGACAGACTGTTTAGTGAGAGATTAGATGAAATCGTTAAACAGTCCGAGTCTAAGGATTCTTCCTTACCCCAGCCCAAACCTCACAAACCCCAACAGAGGAGGGGACAGTCGAGGTTTCGGTCCTTTCGAGGCTCGGGCAGGGCCCAATTGTCCTCGTCTAAAAGGACTCAAAAGGTTCAGAGGAGCTCAGATTCTTGGCGGGCTCAGTCACGCCCAAAGAAGGCAGCCGGAGGAACCGCTACCAAGGCAGCTTCCTCATGACTGTCGGCCTCCTCTCTCCGCATCCTCGGTCGGTGGCAGGCTCGCCCGCTTTGGGGACATTTAGCTGCCACAGGTCAAAGACCGTTGGGTGAGAGACATTCTGTCTCAAGAGTACAGGATCGAGTTCAGTTCTCGTCCTCCGACCCGATTCTTCAGAACTTCTCCACCTCCCGACCGAGCCGGTGCTCGTCTGCAGGCGGGTGCTCTCTAAAGGCAGAAGGAGTGGTGATCTCTGTTCCTCTCCAGGACCAAGGTCACGGTTTTTACTCCAATTTGTTTGTGGTGCCACAAAAGGGACGGGTCTTTCCGTCCTGTTCTGGACCTAAAAAACTGCTCAACAAGCATGTGAAGACCAGGCGGTTCCGGATGGAATCCCTCCGCTCCGTCATCGCCTCAATGTCTCAAGAAGAGTTCCTAGCATCAATGGACATGCTCCAGAGCACCAGCGTTTCTACGCTTCGTTATAGGAAACGAACACCTTTAGTTCGTAGCCCTGCCTTTCGGTCTGGCGACAGCCCCACGGGTCTTCACCAAGGTCATGGCTGCAGTAGTAGCAGTCCTGCGCTCTCAGGGTCACTCTGTGATCCCTTGCTTGGACGATCTACTCGTCAAGGCACCCTCTCAAGAGGCATGCCAACACAGCCTGATCGTTGCGCTGGAGACTCTCCAGAGTTTCGGGTAGATCATCAACTTTTCAAAGTCAATTCTGACCCCGACCCAATCGCTAACATATCTTGGCATGGGGTTTCATACTCTATCAGCGATAGTGAAACTTCCGCTGGGCAAACAGCGTTCACTTCAGACAGGGGTGCAATCTCTCCGTCAAGGCCAGTCGCACCCCTTGAGACGCCTCATGCACTTCCTAGAGAAGATGGTAGCAGCATTAGAGGCAGTCCCTTTCGCGCAGTTTCATCTGCGTCCACTACAAGGGGACATTCTCCGCCAATGGGACGGGGAGTCGACGTCCCCTCGACAGGGACGTTTCTCTTTCTCAGGCGGCCAAGGAGTCTCTTCGGTGGTGGCTTCTTCCCACCTCATTGTTTTCAGGGTGGGGAGCCATTTTTCTCCTCCACAGGGCTCAAGGTACGTGGACTCAGCAGGAGTCCACCCTTCAGATCAATGTTCTGGAAATCAGAGCAGTGTAATTTGCCCTACGAGCCTTCCAGCAGTGGCTGGAAGGCAAGCAGATCCGAATTCAGACGGACAACCCCACAGCGGTGGCATACATCAACCACCAAGGGGGGACACGCAGTCGGCAAGCCTTCCAGGAAGTCCGGCGGTTTCTGACGTGGGTGGAAGACACGGCATCCACCATATCCGCAGTTCACATCCCGGGCGTAGAAAACTGGGAAGCAGACTTCCTCAGTCGCCAGGGTATGGACGCAGGGGAATGGTCTCTTCACCCGGACGCGTTTCAGGAGATCTGTCGCCGCTGGGGGATGCCGGACGTCGACCTAATGGCGTCCCGGCACAACAACAAGGTCCCAGCTTTCACGGCACGGTCTCACGATCACAGAGCTCTGGCGGCGGACGCCTTCGTTCAAGATTGGTCGCAGTTCCGGCTCCCTTATGTGTTTCCACCTCTGGCGCTGTTGCCCAGAGTGCTACGCAAGATCAGGTCCGACTGCCGCCGCGCCATCCTCGCCGCTCCAGACTGGCCGGGGAGGTCGTGGTTCCCGGATATGTGGCATCTCACGGTAGGACAACCGTGGGCACTACCAGACCGGCCAGACTTGCTGTCTCAAGGGCCGTTTTTCCATCTGAATTCTGCGGCCCTGACCCTGACTGTGTGGCCATTGAGTCCTGGATCCTAGCGTCTTCAGGATTATCTCAAGAGGTCATTGCCTCCATGGGATAGGCTAGGAAACCAAGCTCTACCAAGATCTACCACAGGACGTGGAAGATATTCTTAGCTTGGTGCTCGGCTCAGGACGTTTCTCCCTGACCATTGGCATTGACTACTTTCCTTTCCTTCCTGCAATCCAGGTTGGAAAAAGGTTGGTCGCTCGGCTCCCTTAAGGGACAAGTCTCTGCGCTCTCTGTGTTTTTTCAGAAGCGCCTGGCCAGACTCCAACAGGTACGCACGTTCCTGCAAGGGGTTTGTCAGATCGTCCCTCCTTACAAGCAGCCGTTAGAGCCCTGGGATCTGAACAGGGTTCTAATAGCTCTCCAGAAGCCGCTTTTCGAGCCTATGAGGGATGTTTCCCTTTCTCGCCTTTCACGGACAGTGGCCTTTTCTAGTGGCGGTCACGTCTCTTCGGAGAGTGGCCAAGCTAGCAGCGCTGTCTTGCAAATCTCCCTTCCTGGTGTTTTCACCAGGACAAGGTGGTTCTGCGCCCGATTCAAGAGTTCTCCCTAAGGTGGTATCCCCCTGTCATCTCAATCGGGATATCTCCTTACCGTCTTGTCATCCAGTTCATCAATGTGATCGGGATTTGCTTTTGTTGGATCTGGTGAGAGCTCTCAGAACCTACTTTTCCCGCACGGCGCTCCTGCGCCGCTCGGAGGCACTCTTGTCCTTGTCGCTGGTCAGTGTAAGGGGTTGCAAGCTTCCAAATCCACCCTGACTCGGTGGATCAACGAACCAGTTCTTGAAGTCTACCGTTCTGCGGGGCTTCCGGTTCCCTCAGGGCTGAAGGCCCATTTGGCCAGAGCCGTGGGTGCGTCCCGGGCATTACGGCACCAGGCTTCGGCCCAGCAGGTGTGCCAGGCGGCTACCTGGTCGAGTCTGCACGCTTTTACCAAGCATTATCAGGTGCATACCTATGCGTCGGCGGACGCCAGCCTAGGTAGAGGAGTCCTGCAGGCGGCGGTTGCCCCCATGTAGGAAAAGGCCATTTTACGGCCTATCACGAGGTATTCTTTTACCCACCCAGGGATTGCTTTTGGACATCCCAATTGTCTGGGTCTCCCAATAGAGCGACGAAGAAGAAGGGAATTTTGTTTACTTACCGTAAATTCCTTTTCTTCTAGCTCTAATTGGGAGACCCAGCACCCGCCCCTGTTTTTTTGGGGTATACATGTTAGTCATGTTGAATGGTTTCAGTTCTCCGATATTCCTTCGGATTGAATTTGCTTAAACCAGTTTATTGGCTTTCCTCCTTCTTGCTTTTGCACTAAAACTGAGCAGCCGTGATCCCACGGGGGGTGTATAGGCAGAAGGGGAGGGGCCTTACACTTTTAAGTGTAATACTTTGTGTGGCCTCCGGAGGCAGTAGCTATACACCCAATTGTCTGGGTCTCCCAATTAGAGCTAGAAGAAAAGGAATTTACGGTAAGTAAACAAAATTCCCTTCTTTTGGTGCGTTTTTGCTGCTTTTTTGGTGCGTTTTTGGCAGCAGTTTTGTCAACAATTGTTTCATGTATTTTTCAGTTCAAACAAGCCCATAATGCTTGTCTTGATCCGGCAAAATTTGCTTGTCCGGCGGCCGGATGGAACGTTGAGGGGAACGTTTTTGTACCCGGCAAAAATACGGGTCTGGTGGGGTGTTTTATAATGATAGCCTATGGATGCCGGATCATATGACGAAAGCCGGCGCCGGTTTCGTTTTTGGGCATGCCCAGACTGTGTGTAAATAGTTTCTCTGTCGGTCAGTCTCTCCCTCCCTCCCTCCTTTATACTCATCAATCACTGGCGCGGCACTGCACGGCTGTCACACTGCTCTGGCGGCTTCTCCTCTTTTGAAAATGCCGGCTGCTCATTATTCCATCACATTTTCCCTGCTTCCCGCGCCCACCGGCACCTATGATTGGTTGCAGTGCGACGCCCCCCCCCCCCACCCGAGTGACAGGTGTCTCACTGCACCCAATCACAGCAGCCGGTGGGCGTGTCACTATGGCGCATAGAAATAAATAAATAAATTAAAAAAACCGCCGTGCGGTCCCCCCAATTTCAATGCCAGACAGATAAAGCCATACGGCTGAAGGCTGGTATTCTCAGGATGGGGAGCTCCACGTTATGGGGAGCCCCCCAGCCTAACAATATCAGTCAGCAGCCGCCCAGAATGGCCGCATCCATTAGATGCGGTTGTTCTGGGACAGTACCCGGCTCTTCCCGATTTGCCCTGGTGCGTTGGCAAATCGGGGTAATAAGGAGTTATTGGCAGCCCATAGCTGCCAATAAGTCCTAGATTAATCATGTCAGGCGTCTCCCCGAGATACCTTCCATGATTAATCTGTAAGTTACAGTAAATAAACACACACTTGAAAAAATCCTTTATTAGAAATAAAAAACACTAACAAATTCCCTCGTTCTCCCATTTAATAAGCCCGACAAAGCCCTCCATGTCCGGCGTAATCCAGGATGGTCCAGCGTCGCTTCCAGCTCTGCTGCATGGAGTTGACCGGAGCAGCAGCAGACACTGCCGCTCCTGTCAGCTCCACGCAGCAAATGAAGACAGCCGCGGGATGAACTGATGATGTCATTGAGGTTACCCACGGCCACCGCTGAATCCAGCGGTGGCCGCGAGCAACCTCAGTGACAGCTCATCTGATCGCGCGGCTCACCTCATTTGGTGGCTCTGGCAGCTGAAAACATTGATTTTCCCCTCTCGCTGCTGCCGCCGCTGATAGTCTCGTCCTCCACATCATCTCCCCTGTGCGTGCACGCTGGAGACAACGGTACTTCGGGGAACACGTGGAGGATGGAACTATGATCGGCGGCGGCAGCGAGAAGGGGTCCATCATCTCCCCTGTGCGTGCATGCTGGGGACAGCGGTACTTCGGGGAACACGTGGAGGACGGGACTATCAGCGGCAGCGAGAGGGGGATGGACATTGGCAGCTGAAAACATTGATTTTTCCCCTCTCGCTGCCGCCGACGCTGATAGTCCCGTCCTCCACGTGTTCCCCGAATACCGTGTCCCCAGCGTGCACGCACAGGGGAGATGATGGACCCCTTCTCGCTGCCGCCGCCGCTGATAGTCCCGTCCTCAACGTGTTACCCGAAGTACCGTGTCCCCAGCGTGCACGCACAGGGGAGATGATGGACCCCTCTCGCTGCCGCCGCCGCTGATAGTCCCGTCCTCCACATCATTTCCCCTGTGCGTGCACGCTGGGGACAGTGGTACTTCGGGGAACACGTGGAGGACGGGACTATCAGTGGAAATTTTGGTAATATACTTACCAATTCAATCAGCTTCCTTACATTAATCTGCATACGTTGATACCAGGTCATGTCTTCTGCTGCACTCCAAAGTTCTGCTCCTACACTATTTAGCATGGAACAATGGGGTTTCCACTTGCCTGTTACCTCACTTCCTGACAAATCACCTGCGTTTTTGGTACCAAAAATGCAGGTAAAAGGCAGGTAAAATGCACCACTTTTGATAGCATGCATTGTTCCTGCGTTTTTGATGCCCTCATTGATTTCAATGGGTGACAAATGTTGACAAAAACGCAGGAAGAATGAACATGCTGCATTTTTTTTGTCACAAACTTTTGACAAAAAAACGCTGACAAATAAACTGCAATGTGCGCATGACAAATCTGACTTCTCATAGACTTTGCTTGGAAGTCAAATGTCAGAAAGTTCTGACAACAAAACTGCAGCCAAAAAAGCAGCAAAAAAAAGCAGCGTGCGCATGTAGCCTAATGCAGGAAGTGTTCACTCCATCTGAGCTGAGTCTATAATAAGGCTATGTGCACACTAGAAAAAGGATTTTTCTCAAGAAAATTTCTTAAGAAATTTCTTGAGAGTGAAGGATTAGCGCACCTGCGTTTTTACCGCGATTTAGTGCGTTTTTGGTGTGTTTTTACCGCTGGTTGCTCCCTGCGTTATTGTGCCATTATCTATGGCAAATAACGCAGTTAGCTGCAGAAAAGAAGTGACATGCTCATTCTTTTTCTTAAGAAAATCTACTGAAAGAATTTTCTTAAGAAGAAAACGCAGTGTGTGCACAGCTAATTTTTTTTGCCATAGGTTTTGCTGGGGAATGTCTGCAGAAAGGTTACAAGAATTTCTCAAGAAATTTCTGCAGCAAAAAAGCACCAAAAACGCAGGTAAAAAACGCAGTGTGTGAACATAGCCTACTAACTAAAAACCCAAGTTGACAACAAGGTTGTACAGTTTTCTTTACAGCTAACAGAATTCCAAAGTAATTTGCTAATGTGCCGCCCTGGCAAAACCAGGGTGGCACAGAGGACTTCATCTACCACAGGGGTGCAGGACTCACTCCTCCTTGGTAAATCCACCTGATCCCACACTGGTACAATCCAACAGACCCCCCCCCCCCTCCCCCTAGAACAGTAGGGATGCCCACTCAGGGGATATGAAGTGTCTTGGGAGGAAACAAGTAGTTGGAAGTAAGTGGAGAGCAGAGCAAAGCAGACAGGGGTTGCAGCTCCTGGGCTGCTGTGGCAGCGTGCAGTGTGAGCCAAGTTCTGGGAGCCGCAGTGAGGAGTAAGCTCAGGGAACTGAAGTGGAAAGTGAGTTCCGGGACCGCTGGAACGAGTTGCTCTAGGAAGGAACCCGAAGTGGACCGGGGCAGGGTAGTGGCCCGCCGGTATTGTGAGTGGGAATCCGGACTAGTGCAGGGAAGTTTACTTCCCCCGTTCCAAGCAGAGGAGTTAGGCCTAAGCCACACGGCGAGAAAAATCGGTGCGAGTGGAGTGCAATAAAATATCGCATTCTCCTTGGACCAGCGCACATGAGCGATTATTTTCTCATCCCTAATCGGACCGAGAAAACAATCGCAGCATGCTGCAATTGTAAGGTGAGACCCTTTTCTCTCGCACCCATTCAAGTGAATGGGGCGAGAGAAAAATCGCACTGCACTAACGGTACTCCGGTGTACCGCGCGTGCAGAGCGAGAATGGCAATAGCCGGCTACGGAGGAGAGAGGGAGAGAAATCCCTCCCCTCCTCCGTGCCGGCCCGCCCCTGTGCAGTGCTGGTCCGCCCTTCCGTATTGCCAGCCCGCCCCCCGCAGCTGAGGTCCGCTCGCAGGGTCGGACCTCAGACGCAGGCACGCTCGCATGACACTCGGCTCCTGCTGTGCTTCCAGCGCGAGCCGAGTCTCATGCGAGCATCGCAGTAGTGCCCCGTGTGGCCTCAGCCTTAAAGTGACTTTCAACTGTGCGCAGGAGAAAGGGCTCTGCTTCATTGTACCGGGTGTGGGATCTGAGCACCACCCACCAAAGGCCCACGGACACCGGCAATTTCTGGTTTACCTTACGGACTTGTGTGAAGTTACTGCGTCATCCTCAGAGTGAGTACACCAGTCCCCTCCGGTCCAATCCTGCGGACGGCGTTCCACTGTGCTATCCCTGCCACCACCACAACTCCCAACTGCGCCCCGGGACTACACCTCCCCTACCCGTGGAGGGGATATCACCTTGCTGCCCCCACACCATCGGTCCCGGACGCCTGCCCCGAGAGGCAGCGGCGGTGCCACCATCCCATCACCGCAACCCATGTCACAGACAATCTCCTCTGTAAATACCCCCCTCTTTCACTGTGTAAGTGGACGGGCGGTTGCACGAGCCCCGGGTCCGGTCACCACTCGAGCCCCAGACACGATCCCAGATCCAAGCGCCACTCGAGCAGCCCCGGTTGCCGCAGCGGCACCCATCCGCGACACTAAAGGCCCCGCCACATGCGCCGATATATCGTGCGATCGCAAGAGCGATCGCACACGCCCCCGTCATGTATGCGTCACGGGAAATTCGTTGCCCATGGCGCACAATGTCGTTAACCCCCGTCACATGTACTTACCTCCCTAATGACGTCGCTGTGGGCGGCGAACATCCTCTTCCTGAAGGGGGTGGGACGTTCGGCGTCATAGCGACGTCACACAGCGGCTGCCCAATAGAAGCGTAGGGGCAGAGATGAGCGGGACGTAACATCCCGCCCACCTCCTTCCTTCTGCATTGCCGGCGGGACGCAGGTAAGCTGTGTTCGTCGTTCCCGGGGTGTCACACATAGTGATGTGTTGTGCCTCAGGAACGATGAACAACCGGCGCACAGAAGGAGGAATGACATTATGAAAATGAACGATGTGTCAACGAGCAACGATAAGGTGAGTATTATTGCTCGTTAACAGTCGTTCGGAGATGTAACACGCTACGAAATCTCTAACGATGCCGGATGTGCGTCGCAAACTCTGTGACCCAGACGACATATCGTTAGCTATATCGTAGCGTGTGGCGGGGCCTTAAGTCTTGTAATTTAGCCATTAAACCGTACTAGGATCAGATTCAGCAGGACCAATGAACAGTAAATTGTCCAGATAATGCAACACCCTCCAAAATCACATTTATGTTTCAAAACCAATTGAAGAAAAGTAGAAAAAGCTTTGAAAAAATAACATAACGAAAAACCCATGAGGAAATGAAATCCAAGTGAACGAAGGGAAACCTGTCACCAGGATTTTCCCTTATATCCTGCGGCCCCCACCAGTGAGCTCCTATATACAGCATACTAGAATCCTGTATATAACAGCCCAGGCCGCTCTGTAGAACTTAAAAAACCCTTCATTATACTCACCTATGGGGCGGTCCAGTCCAATGGATGTCACTGCTCTCGGTCCGGGGCCTCCTCCATCTTGGTCAGTCGCCTTCCTCCTTCCCAGCCCCGTGTACAAAGCAAAGTGAATATACTAAGAACATAAGAGGAGAACTACATATATTAGAGAGAGGCTTGAAAGATGTTAGTGAAAATGCATGTTAGAAAGTGTATGGTGAAAGCGGAGTGTGCTTGTAACGTAAGTGCAATATGATGGAAGGGCATAATAATATATAAGCAGCAATTATAGAACACAAACAACAAAGAAGACATTTGAATCTTAATAAAAAGCATTTATAAAGTGCATAATGCCCATATTATATTGTAAACAGAAATATGAAGTACAAAGTATAAGGACACATGCCACAAGGCAAATAGAAAAATGCAAAAAATAAATGAATGGGTAACTACTGTATATTAATATTAACCTGTTCATGACTGCCGATGGTAAATCAATGTTTGCGCTTGCTCGGTTTTGTGCAGCACCAACATTTATTCACAGTCTGTGGCCAAGATGAGGTCGCAAACCCTGCGCGCTACAATCGCTGGGTTTCTGGTGAAGAACGGTACTTCAGACGAGAGACATCATCGGGACCTGATGATGTTAACCCTTTGCAATCTTCTATATGCCACAATCAATTGCGATTGCAACACATAGAAGTCAGAATCAGTGCGCTCCTTCTCTTACCTCTCCGGCTCCTCATGACATGATCACAGGGGAGCTGAGGGTTGTCAGCCGAACGTCACATGATGACCTCTGCGCCTGTCAGGCCCAGCCTGCAGCAGGGTCTGAAAGGCGATCTGACAGTATCATGCATTACCATGCTTTAGTTTATGTGCAGATTTTAGGAAGTTATCACTTTTGGGTATTTTCTGTCACCTAGGCCCCTGAAAGTCACTTCAAATCTGATGTTGTCCCTAAAACAACGGTTTTGTAAATTTTGTTGGGAAAATGAGAAATTGCTGATAAACTTTGAACCCTTCTAACTTCCAAACAAAAAAGAAAAATGATATTTCAAAAATTGCGCTGATGTAAAGTAGACATATGGGAAATATTAATTATTATCTATTTTGTGTGCTCTAATATTCTGGATTAAGGGTATAAAAATTAAAAGTTTGAAAATTGCAAAATTACCGCCAAATTTCCAATATTTTCGCAATTGAATGCAAAAAATATTGTTCTAAATTTACCAGTGTCGTGAAGTACAATCACTGGGATCTGTTGAAGCGTTCCAGAGTTATAACCTGTGAAAGTGACACTGGTCTGATATAAAAATATTGGCCTGGTCACGAAGGCAAAAATAGGCTCTTGCGCGCAGGGGTTAAATATTAGTTGTATCATAATAACCATAATGAAATTGTTGTACAATGTTTTTCTCCACTTAAGATAATCATCTTTTTTATTCTTTCCTCATAGGTGCCACACATCAAACGGAGTTATCAAAAAATGAAATTGCTGTAACAGGTATGGTTTTAATTATTAATTTATAATTATAGTTATTATTAAATTTTATTATTTATTAAAATATCAGCTCGGAAAATGACGTGAAATTCTCCCAGGTTAGTATCGCTCTGTGCTCGTGTGATGCGCAGGATTGTGCGAGCTGTGGAAAGTGTTTGTTCGGCTCAAAATTTACTTAAATCCAGCATTAAGAGATGTCTTGTTCATGGAGAATTAAAAAAAAAAAACTTACAACACTGCCCACCCACCTCCAGGAATGTTTTGCTTTTAGCCCATAGCAAAACATTTCCGGAGATGGATAGCCGGTGTTGTTTTTTTTTTCTATTAACTCTGGATGTAAGCAAAATTTAAGCTGAACAAACACTTTCCGCAGCTCGCACAATGCATTTCACTGTAAAAAAGAGCACCTAGGGTCTTATCCAGTGTTGAGGAGGGAAAGAAGAAGTAATTGGTGGGCTCACCTGGTTGAAATCGTAATGTGCAAGTAATTATAGGCCTGCTGCAGATCCCAGAGCAATGGAGATGAGAGTTTTGAATATAATCTGAACCTTACTCCATTAAACTATATAAGCACTAACAGGGACGATAGAAGCGTTTTTAGAATTCTTTTTTTAAATGCCGTATTGGTGGGGGTAGTCCCAGGTAACTGAACACAATCAACCCTTCCCAACTGCCTTTTTTGATTCACTCTGTCAACTTTACTCGATTAAACTATATAAGCAGTAATAAGGAACGATAGAAGCGGTTTTAGAATTCACCCTTTAAAATGACATTTTGGTGGTGGAAGCACCAAGTAATTGAACATTAAATTGTTAAACACTCTGTTGACCTTACTCCATTAAACTTTATAAGCACTAACCAGCTGAGAGCAGCAATTTTAGAATTCCATCTTTAAAATGGCATTTTGTTTTGTGAAGTAGGTAATTTAACGAAATCAATCATGTCTAAATACCTTTTTAAACTCACTGGACCCTAAACAGATATATCGCCCTGCACTAACATGCTCTAATAGCAGCAGTTATGGAATAATCCCTTTAAAATTTCATCTTCTTTGTAGCAGTAGTGGGTCATTTAAAACAATCAAGGTAGGCTAAATGCCTTTTTACACAAATTGTACCCTAATCAGACATCTCGCCCTGCACTACACTCAGCTTTCAGCAGTCTTGTGATTTAGTCCTGAAATGGCCTGTTTGTTGCATTGTCCAGCAGGTCCTGCCACACACTAAAGGGGGCTTTACACGCTGCGATATCACTACGGAGATATCGTCGGGGTCACCGTGGTTGTGACGCACATCCGGCCTCATTAGCGAGATCGCAGTGTGTGCAGGAGTGTGACTCCTCTGAGCGCCCATAAACGATCGCAAAAGAGGGAAAAATCACCCTGCACTAACATGCTCTAATAGCAGGTATTCTCAGGATGGGGAGCTCCATGTTATGGGGAGCCCCCCAGCCTAACAATATCAGCTAGCAGCCGCCCGGAATTGCCGCATCCATTAGATGCGACAGTCCTGGGACTTTACCCGGCTCATCCCAAATTGCCCTGGTGCGGTAGCAATCGGGGTAATAAGGGGTTAATCATGGCAGGCGTCTATGAGACACCCCAATGATTAACCTGTAGGTGAAAGTAAATAAACACATACACCCGAAAAAATACTTTATTTGGAATAAAAGACAAAAAAAAACCCCTCTCTTTCACCATTTTATTAAATTCCCCAAATACTCCTCCAGGTCCGACGTAATCCACAGAGGTCCCACGACGCTATCAGCTCTGCTACATGAAGCTGACAGGAGCGGCAGTAGAACACCGCCGCTCCCGGGAGCTCCATGCAGCAACTGAAGGAAGTCGCGCTGTCAGCGGTGACGTCACTGAGGTAATGGCGGGGCATGTTCAGTGATGATGCGTTCGAGAGTGCCTGCATGTGCGGTGGTGATGCGTGCGAGAGTGCCTGCATGTGCGGTGATGATGCGTGCGATAGTGCCTGTGTGTGCGGTGATGATGGGGGCTGTAGTGCCCATGTGTGTGGTGATGGGGTGGGCGGTAGTGCCGGTTTTTTGTGCGCTGATGATGGGGTCGCTCTCTCAGCATTAAAAAAAAAAACAAAAAACGTTTTTTACCGGATCCGTCGCATCACTTTTTACACAATCTGAGACGGATCCGTTGCAGCAGGCACAAACTGAATTGTGCCTGTTTGCAAAATACTGATGTGTGAAAGCAGCCTTAATGCGTCATCTAATCTACTTGCCTCTGATTGGCCAGTGGCTGCCATTGGACTAGTGCAGATAGAACATAAATAAGACGTTCATCTGAAATAAAGCAGGGAGCAGTGACGGCTGCGGACCCTGCACCAGTCGTGATCGTCAAGGGGTGCACTTGCCTGTGAGCCGCAAGAAGCAGCCTGGGAGCGGCCCGCGGACTGCGTGTTTGAGACCTCCGCTCTTGTGGAAAGGATTTTCTTTGTCGCATCATACTAACGTCTATAAAAAATTCTGCCCTTTGGAATTATACACAAAGCAAAATTAAAAAGGGCTAGCAAACATTGCAATTCTTTCAATGTACATTTTTCTCTAGCTAAAAAATCTATGAATATGAATTTTAGCTTAATTAACATGCGCACGCTGCTTCTTTTTCGTGTTCACAAACTGCAGCCAAAACTGCACCTTGTCAGAAAGAGCCTGGAAATGTCACAAAAAATGTAGGTGCTTTTTTGGTGCGTTTTTGCTGCTTTTTTGGTGCGTTTTTGGCAGCAGTTTTGTCAACAATTGTTTCATGTATTTTTCAGTTCAAACAAGCCCATAATGCTTGTCTTGATCCGGCAAAATTTGCTTGTCCGGCGGCCGGATGGAACGTTGAGGGGAACGTTTTTGTACCCGGCAAAAATACGGGTCTGGTGGGGTGTTTTATAATGATAGCCTATGGACGCCGGATCATATGACGAAAGCCGGCGCCGGTTTCGTTTTTGGGCATGCCCAGACTGTGTGTAAATAATTTCTCTGTCGGTCAGTCTCTCCCTCCCTCCCTCCTTTATACTCATCAATCACTGGCGCGGCACTGCACGGCTGTCACACTGCTCTGGCGGCTTCTCCTCTTTTGAAAATGCCGGCTGCTCATTATTCCATCACATTTTCCCTGCTTCCCGCCTATGATTAGTTGCAGTGCGACGCCCCCCCCCCCCGAGTGACAGGTGTCTCACTGCACCCAATCACAGCAGCCGGTGGGCGTGTCACTATGGCGCATAGAAATAAATAAATAAATTAAAAAAACGCCGTGCGGTCCCCCCAATTTCAATGCCAGACAGATAAAGCCATACGGCTGAAGGCTGGTATTCTCAGGATGGGGAGCTCCACGTTATGGGGAGCCCCCCAGCCTAACAATATCAGTCAGCAGCCGCCCAGAATGGCCGCATCCATTAGATGCGGTTGTTCTGGGACAGTACCCGGCTCTTCCCGATTTGCCCTGGTGCGTTGGCAAATCGGGGTAATAAGGAGTTATTGGCAGCCCATAGCTGCCAATAAGTCCTAGATTAATCATGTCAGGCGTCTCCCCGAGATACCTTCCATGATTAATCTGTAAGTTACAGTAAATAAACACACACTTGAAAAAATCCTTTATTAGAAATAAAAAACACTAACAAATTCCCTCGTTCTCCCATTTAATAAGCCCGACAAAGCCCTCCATGTCCGGCGTAATCCAGGATGGTCCAGCGTCGCTTCCAGCTCTGCTGCATGGAGGTGACCGGAGCAGCAGCAGACACCGCCGCTCCTGTCAGCTCCACGCAGCAAATGAAGACAGCCGCGGGATGAACTGATGATGTCATTGAGGTTACCCACGGCCACCGCTGAATCCAGCGGTGGCCGCGAGTAACCTCAGTGACAGCTCATCTGATCGCGCGGCTCACCTCATTTGGTGGCTCTGGCAGCTGAAAACATTGTTTCCTTCGGCGCTCCATTGGGAGACCCAGACTATTGGGTGTATAGCTACTGCCTCCGGAGGCCACACAAAGCATTACACTAAAAAGTGTAAGGCCCCTCCCCTTCTGGCTATACACCCCCCGTGGGATCACGGCTGCTCAGTTTTTCAAGCTTTGTGCGAAGGAGGTCAGACATCCACGCATAGCTCCACTGTTTAGTCAGCAGTAGCTGCTGACTATATCGGATGGAAGAAAAGAGGGCCCATACTAAGGGGCCCCCAGCATGCTCCCTTCTCACCCCACTTTCTGTCGGCGGTGTTTGTAAGGTTGAGGTACCCATTGCGGGTACGGAGGCTGGAGCCCACATGCTGTTTTCCTTCTCCATCCCCCTGAGGGCTCTGGTGAAGTGGGATCTTACCGGCCTCCAGACTCTGAGGCCGGGCTCCATCCACAGACCCGGAGATCCTGCTGGATACGGAGCTGGGTACCATCAGGGACAAGGCCCTGCAACATTCAGGTACTCTGTGTCCCCGTGCAGACAGGCACAGACACACTCCAGCGTTGCTGGGCGTTATAGTGCGCCGGGGACAGTAGCGCTGTGCGCCTGAGTTTTACTCACTGCAGCTTTGCTGAGTGAGTTTATGTGGGGAACTACCGCGCCGGCCGCCATGGAGACAGCGGCGCGGCTGTGACTTGTAGTGCGCCGGGGACTTCGCGCCGACCGTGCTTTTACGACGGCAGCGCTGATAAATCTAGTCCCCGGCTTCTGCGGCCTAGTTACGTTCGTTCCCGCCCCCAGCCCTGTCAGTCAGGGCAGGGGAGAGACGCTGTACAATAGCAGCGCCGAGGGCTGGAGTCTTATTTACATACTCCAGCCCTCTCACTGGGCACAGTAGGACGCCAGTTTCCCGCTCGTTGTCTGCACACGCCCACGGGCCCGCCCCTCTTCACAGGACGCCGGCAGCCATTCCTGCACGCAGTCTGAGCTGGAGAACGGACATAGCCCTGGGAGACCCAGACAGGGGATTCTGGCGACCACACACCCGCTATTAAGCGGGCGGTAAGCAGCACCTAAGTGCTGACCCCACTAGTGCCACAGTGTTGTTTTTTGTGTACTTTGTTTGTACATATATATATATATATTGCACTGTACGGTCGCTTCTTGGCTTATACCCCTATATTGCTCTGAGGAGACAACAGCATGTCATCCGCAAAAAGCAAGGGTGCCAAGGCACAGGCTTCATATGCTGCCTGTACCGCATGTGGGGCTGATCTACCGGCAGGTTCCACTGACCCCCATTGTGTGCAATGTTCGGTCCCTGTGCCACTTCGTCAGCCGGAGTCTATGCTAGTAGTGGCCCAGGCAGAGACGCCTGTGTACCCTGCCCCGGTGACGGGGACAGAGTTTGCAGTTTTTGCTGATAAGATGTCTGTGACTATGACAAAGATTCTAGAAACCTTGCAGTCCAGGCCGGTCACTCAGACCATGGGCACTGCTGATTCAGGTCCCCCTCATTTGGAGCTAATCCGTGCTCCAAGGGGGTCCCAGACATCACAGGCTGAAGGCTCGGACTCGGACGACAGTCCCAGGCAGCCTAAGCGAGCTCGCTGGGAGAGACACTCGGCGTCATCACGCTGGTCAGGGTCTCAGCGAGAGGATTCTCTGTATGATGAGACAGAAATAGGTGATCAGGAGTCTAATCCTGAGACCGCTCTAAACCTGGATACCCCTGATGGTGACGCCATGGTGAATGATCTTATAGCGGCCATCAATAGGCTGCTGGATATTTCTCCTCCAGCGGAGGAGGCAGCAGCACAGCAGGAGAAATTCCATTTTAGGTATCCCAAACGTAAATTGAGCTCTTTTCTGGACCACACGGACTTCAGAGAAGCAGTCCAGAAACACCATGCTTCTCCAGACAAGCGTTTCTCCAAACGTCTTAAGGATACCCGTTATCCCTTTCCCCCTGACGTGGTCAAACGCTGGACCCAGTGTCCAAAGGTGGACCCCCCAATCTCCAGGCTTGCGGCTAGATCCATAGTTGCAGTGGAAGATGGGGCTTCACTTAAAGATGCCAATGACAGACAGATGGACCTTTGGTTGAAATCTGTCTATGAAGCTATCGGCGCGTCGTTTGCTCCAGCATTCGCAGCCGTGTGGGCACTCCAAGCTATTTCAGCTGGTCTGGCGCAGGTGGACTCGATTATACGTCCATCAGTGCCGCAAGTGGCGTCCTTGACCTCGCAAATGTCTGCGTTTGCAACTTACGCTATCAATGCGGTCTTGGACTCTACCAGCCGTACGTCAATGGCGTCCGCCAACTCGGTGGTTTTACGCAGAGCCTTATGGTTAAAAGAATGGAAAGCAGATGCTGCTTCCAAAAAATGCTTAACCAGTTTGCCATTATCTCAAGACAGGCTGTTTGGTGAGCAATTGGCGGAAATCATTAAACAGTCCAAGGGTAAGGACTCTTCCTTACCCCAGCCCAGATCAAGCAAACCTCAGCAGTGGAAGGGACAGTCGAGGTTTCGGTCCTTTCGAGGTTCGGGCAGGACTCAATTCTCCTCGTCCAAAAGGACTCAGAAGGAGCAGAGGAGCTCAGATTCCTGGCGGACTCACTCACGTCCAAAGAAAGCAGCCGGGGGAACCGCTTCCAAGCCGGCTACCTCATGACTTTCGGCCTCCTCCCTCCGCATCCTCGGTCGGTGGCAGGCTCTCCCGCTTTTGCGGCATTTGGCTGCCACAGGTCAAAGACCGGTGGGTAACAGACATTTTGTCTCACGGGTACCGGATAGAGTTCAGTTCTCGTCCTCCGCCTCGGTTCTTCAGAACTTCCCCACATCCCGACCGAGCCGATGCTCTTCTGCAAGCGGTGTGCTCTCTAAGGGCAGAGGGAGTGGTGATCCCTGTTCCTCTTCAGGAAAGAGGTCAGGGTTTTTACTCCAATCTATTTGTGGTGCCAAAAAAGGACGGCTCTTTCCGTCCTGTTCTGGACCTAAAACTGCTCAACAAGCACGTGAAAACCAGGCGGTTCCGGATGGAATCCCTCCGCTCCGTCATTGCCTCGATGTCTCAAGGAGATTTCCTAGCATCAATAGACATCAAAGATGCTTATCTCCACGTGCCGATTGCTCCAGAGCACCAGCGTTTTCTACGCTTCGTTATAGGACACGAACACTTTCAGTTCATAGCCCTGCCGTTTGGTCTGGCGACAGCCCCACGGGTTTTCACCAAGGTCATGGCAGCAGTGGTAGCAGTCTTGCACTCTCAGGGACACTCGGTGATCCCTTACTTGGACGATCTACTTGTCAAGGCACCCTCTCAAGAGGCATGCCAACACAGCCTGAACGTTGCGCTGGAGACTCTCCAGACTTTCGGGTGGATCATCAACTTTTCAAAGTCAAATCTGTCACCGACCCAATCACTAACATATCTTGGCATGGAGTTTCATACTCTCTCAGCGACAGTGAAGCTTCCGATGGACAAGCAGCGTTCACTACAGACAGGGGTGCACTCTCTCCTTCAGGGCCAGTCGCACCCCTTAAGACGCCTCATGCACTTCCTAGGGAAGATGGTGGCAGCAATGGAGGCAGTTCCGTTTGCGCAGTTTCATCTGCGCCCACTTCAATGGGACATTCTCCGCCAATGGGACGGGAAGTCGACGTCCTTGGACAGGAAAGTCTCCCTTTCCCAGACGGCCAAGGACTCTCTTCAATGGTGGCTTCTTCCCACCTCAATATCACAAGGAAGGTCCTTCCTACCCCCATCCTGGGCGGTGGTCACGACAGACGCGAGTCTGTCAGGGTGGGGAGCAGTTTTTCTCCACCACAGGGCTCAGGGTACGTGGACTCAGCAGGAGTCCACCCTTCAGATCAATGTTCTGGAAATCAGGGCAGTGTATCTTGCCCTACAAGCCTTTCAGCAGTGGCTGGAAGGAAAGCAGATCCGAATTCAGTCGGACAACTCCACAGCGGTGGCATACATCAACCACCAAGGCGGGACACGCAGTCGGCAAGCCTTCCAGGAAGTCCGGCGGATTCTGATGTGGGTGGAAGCCACTGCCTCCACCATATCCGCAGTTCACATCCCCGGCGTAGAAAACTGGGAAGCGGACTTCCTCAGTCGCCAGGGTATGGACGCAGGGGAATGGTCCCTTCACCCGGACGTGTTTCAGGAAATCTGTCGCCGCTGGGGAAGGCCGGACGTCGATCTAATGGCGTCCCGGCACAACAACAAGGTCCCAACTTTCAGAGCTCTGGCGGCAGACGCCTTAGTGCAAGATTGGTCGCAGTTCCAACTGCCCTATGTGTTTCCCCCTCTGGCACTCTTGCCCAGAGTGCTACGCAAGATCAGGTCCGATTGCCGCCGCGCCCTGCTCGTCGCCCCAGACTGGCCGAGAAGGTCGTGGTATCTGTCACGCTCCCCGGGTCCTCACCCCCGTTCCCCGGCTCACCTGCCACGCTCTCCGCTCCCCAGTCACCGGATTCCGTCCGTCCCAGGGCTCCGGGCCCCCGATCCCGGCGCCCGACAGCTTCCCTGGACCTGGCCGGCTCCCCTGCGTCCTCCTCGCAGCCTCCTTCCCTGGCTTCTGGCACCCGGGCGGCGCGCATGCGCATTAGGGCGCGCGCGCGGTCACTGACCCTTTCTTAAAGGGCCAGCGTCCATTAACAGGAAATGAGGTTGCACAGGTACAGGGTATATAGGGGGTCATTGTCCAAGGGGGCGGGGCCTGATCTTCGTGTTCCCTGAGCTAGGAGTCAGGTCTCTTGGTGTTTATGTGCCTGTACTCACCTATCTGTCTTTGTAGAGCCGTACCTGCCTCGCCATCCAGTCTGCCGTGTCCTGATCCCCGCACGCTGTCCGTCTGCCATCTGACAGTCCGTACCATCCCGGATCCCTGCGGTGACCCGTCATCTTGCTCCAGAGGTTCCGGACCCCGCCTGATATCACCTCGGCCTCCGAACCTGAGCTACGTCACCAAGACCACCTTCTGTGACTCCGTGGTCCCTGGGACTCCTCCGCTGCCTTCTCTTGCACGGACTGTTCTACTGCCCATCAGTGCTTCAGCTGCCGGACTCCCTACCACCATCTCAGAGAGTTCGGTCCAGTGGATCCACCTCCTGGGTCTGCCCGACCGCCCGGCCGTGACAGTAAGATCAGGCCATGGATCCCGCTGCAGCACTAATGGCTCTGCAAGAGGAACTCCAACGCCAGCGTGAAGTCCAGACCCGCATGCTGCAATTCATGACCTCCGTGGACACCCGCCTGTACACATTACAAGCATCAATGACGCCTGCGGCACCCAGGTCCCCCGCCAGGCAAGCCATGGCCCCCGCACCAGTGGCAACCTCGTCAGATGCTTCCCGACTCCGTTTGGCGTCACCTCCTCGTTATGCTGGAGATCCCAAGACCTGCAGGGGCTTCATAAATCAATGTTCCCTTCATTTCACGCAGCTGCCACATCTGTTCGCCTCCGACCAAGCCAAGGTCGCCTTTATAATGTCCCACCTAGAGGGCGAGGCGCTGGCGTGGATGAACCCCTTGTGGGAGAAGGAGGACCCCATGACCAAGGATCTTCAACAGTTCCTGCAGGCATTCCGCAGCACCTTTGACGAGCCGGGACGCGCTTCTGCCTCTGCTTCATCACTCCTCCGCCTACGTCAAGGAACACTGACGGTGGGCCAATACGCCATCCGTTTTCGCACTTTGGCTTCAGAACTCGGGTGGAATAATGAGGCCCTAACAGCCGCCTTCTGGGAGGGACTCTCGAGTCGCATCAAGGATGAGTTGGCGGGTCGGGACGTGCCCTCCACCCTAGATGCCCTGATTGCCCTAGCAACTCGTGTGGACATACGTTTTCAGGAGCGCTCCAAAGAGCTATCTCGTGAGAGACGCCCGTTACGGCATTCATCTCCTCCTCAGAAGCCCTCCGTACCTCAGTCATCAACAGCTGGGAGTCCCGTCCACGAGCCCATGCAGATTGACCGAGTGCGTCAGTCTGCACAACGTAGAGCAGAGCGGCTTGCCCAGGGTCTCTGCTTTTACTGCGGTGAGGGCACACACCTCCTCCGTTCCTGTCCGGAAAGGCCGGGAAACTCCAAAGCCTAGGGTTGGTAGGAGAGGCCACCCTAGGTGCTGGGACTCTCTCCGATCCGGTCACATGGACCGTGCAAGTGACAACGGGAGAGACGCGGTTCACGGCTGAGGCTTATCTTGACTCCGGGGCAGCAGGCAATTTCATCCAGCAAGCCACCGTGGACAAATACCAGGTGCCTGTTATCCCACTCAACAAGCCCCTGGTGATTGCCTCTGTGGATGGGAGACCCCTTTCTGACACCATCTCCTGGACCACCAGGCCGGTTGAACTGCGCATCGGTGCTCTTCACACCGAGAACATCGCCTTCTACGTCCTACCGCACATGTCCCATCAGATCCTGCTGGGCCTTCCATGGTTACGGACTCACGAACCATCAGTCAGCTGGGGCACTGGCGAAATCACCCGCTGGGGTGCTTCGTGTCATGAGAGATGCCTAAAATCCACACAACCCATCCGACGACCTCCGGTTCCTGAGAACCTACCGGGGCTGCCCTCGGCTTATTGGTCCTTTGCTGATGTCTTTGATAAAAAAGAATCCGAGGTACTGCCGCCACATCGCCCCTACGATTGTGCCATCGACCTGCTCCCTGGAACAACGCCACCACGAGGACGGATATATCCTTTATCTCCAGCCGAAACAAGGGCTATGTCGACTTACATCTCAGAGAGCTTGGCTAGGGGATTCATTCGGAGATCCTCCTCTCCTGCTGGAGCAGGTTTCTTCTTTGTCAAGAAAAAAGAGGGTGATTTACGTCCCTGCATCGACTACCGGGGTCTGAATCAGATCACTGTTAAGAACAAGTACCCTCTGCCGCTCATCCCCGAATTGTTTGACCGGCTTAGAGGAGCTCGTCTGTTCACCAAGCTGGATCTTCGGGGTGCTTACAATCTGGTGCGCATCCGCTCTGGTGACGAATGGAAGACCGCGTTTAATACGCGTGATGGACATTATGAGTACTGCGTGATGCCCTTCGGCCTGTGTAACGCCCCTGCCGTCTTCCAAGAACTGGTGAACGACGTGTTCCGAGACCTCCTCTACACCTGTGTGGTAGTATATCTAGATGACATCCTTGTCTTCTCTCCGGACCTCCCAACCCACAGAGAGCACGTACAGCTGGTTCTACGACGACTAAGAGAGAACCGTCTGTACGCAAAGTATGAGAAGTGTGTCTTTGAGCAGTCTTCTCTCCCCTTTCTGGGGTACATCATCTCTGAGACTGGACTGCAGATGGATCCCAAGAAGGTCTCCGCCATTCTCAACTGGCCTCCCCCTTCTGGACTGAAGGCAATCCAACGCTTCCTGGGATTCGCCAACTACTACCGCCAATTCGTCCCTCACTTCTCTGCTCTGACTGCTCCACTTTCCGCTTTGACTAAGAAAGAGGCAAATCCAAAGGACTGGTCGCCTGCGGCCGACGCCGCGTTTGGCTCTTTGAAGCGGGCTTTTGCTTCCTCGCCTGTACTTCACCGTCCGGAGTTGAACCGCCAGTTCACCTTGGAGGTGGATGCCTCCTCCTCAGGAGCCGGAGCAGTGCTCATGCAGAAGTCCTCCTCCGGGAAGATGGTGACTTGCGGATTCTTCTCCAAGGGCTTCTCAGCGCCTGAACGCAACTATACCATCGGGGACCGAGAGCTCTTGGCAGTCAAACTGGCACTGGAGGAATGGCGCTACCTCCTGGAAGGTGCAGTGTATCCCGTGATCATCTACACGGACCACAAGAACCTAGAATACCTGCGGTCCGCTCAGCGACTGAACCCACGGCAAGCCAGGTGGTCCTTATTCTTTGCCAGGTTCGACTTTCAGCTTCACTTCCGACCCGCGGACAAGAATGTACGCGCTGATGCCTTGTCCAGGTCTTTCATGCCCATGGAGCAGGAGGAAGAGACTACCCAACCCATCATCTGTCCTAGCAACATCATTCCGGTGGCCCCTGTTACCCTAGCCCAGATACCGCCCGGGAAGACCTATGTCTCCGATACCGACAGGCAAAAAGTGTTACACTGGGGTCATGCCTCAAAAACAGCCGGGCATGCTGGTCAGAAGAGAACATGGGGTGCGATTGTACGCCATTACTGGTGGCCATCCCTTCGCACGGACGTCGCTGCTTTTGTCTCTGCCTGCTCCTCCTGTGCCAGGAACAAGACGCCCAAACACTTGCCCCATGGCCGTCTTCTGCCTTTACCGATACCCTCAGTCCCGTGGCAACACATAGCAATGGACTTTATTACGGACTTGCCATTATCCTCCGGGCACACAGTCATATGGGTCGTGGTTGATCGATTCTCCAAAATGGCCCACTTCGTTCCTATGGCCGGACTGCCCTCTGCTCAGGAACTCGCGGAAGCCTATATACATCACATCTTCCGCTTGCATGGCTTTCCATCCCACATAGTGTCCGACAGAGGAACTCAGTTCACCTCCCGCTTCTGGAGGGCTCTATGCAAACATCTGGGAGTGACTCTGGACTTTTCTTCTTCTTACCATCCTCAGTCTAACGGCCAAGTGGAGAGGGTCAATCAAATCGTGACCTCATACCTACGTCACTATGTCAACGCCCATCACGACGACTGGTCCTCGCTTCTGCCTTGGGCTGAATTCTCCCATAACCACCACGTCAGTGAGTCATCCTCCGAATCTCCCTTCCATGTTGTTTACGGACTCCAGCCCGCCGTCCCATTGCCTATATCCCCTTCATCGGATGTCCCGGCTGCTGATACTGCAGTTCGTGACTTTGCTACCATTTGGGACTCTGTCAAAGCGTCCCTTGGGCGCGCTTCCCAGCGGATGAAGAAACACGCTGACAAGAGACGTCTGGATCCTCCGTGTTTCTCTCCTGGTGACCTGGTCTGGCTTGCTTCCCAGTACATCCGATTGAAGATACCTTCCTACAAGCTGGGTCCTCGCTACATCGGGCCGTTTAAGGTCCTCAGCAAGATCAATGAGGTATCCTACAAGCTACAGCTCCCGGCCACGATGAGGATACCCAACTCCTTCCACGTCTCTCTGCTCAAGCCGGTTGTCCTTGGTCCCTTCTCCGCTGCTGCCAGTCCGGCCCCTCCTCCTATTGCCGATGATGACATCTATGCGGTAAGGGATATCGTGGCCATGAAGACCGTACGAGGTCGACAGTTCTTCCTGGTGGACTGGGAAGGGTATGGTCCTGAGGATAGGTCTTGGGAGCCCAGGGAGAACGTGGGCACTCCTCTTATCCGTGCCTTCATGTCCCGGTTGCGGGGAGGGGGGCGTGGGGGGGGGGGTACTGTCACGCTCCCCGGGTCCTCACCCCCGTTCCCCGGCTCACCTGCCACGCTCTCCGCTCCCCAGTCACCGGATTCCGTCCGTCCCAGGGCTCCGGGCCCCCGATCCCGGCGCCCGACAGCTTCCCTGGACCTGGCCGGCTCCCCTGCGTCCTCCTCGCAGCCTCCTTCCCTGGCTTCTGGCACCCGGGCGGCGCGCATGCGCATTAGGGCGCGCGCGCGGTCACTGACCCTTTCTTAAAGGGCCAGCGTCCATTAACAGGAAATGAGGTTGCACAGGTACAGGGTATATAGGGGGTCATTGTCCAAGGGGGCGGGGCCTGATCTTCGTGTTCCCTGAGCTAGGAGTCAGGTCTCTTGGTGTTTATGTGCCTGTACTCACCTATCTGTCTTTGTAGAGCCGTACCTGCCTCGCCATCCAGTCTGCCGTGTCCTGATCCCCGCACGCTGTCCGTCTGCCATCTGACAGTCCGTACCATCCCGGATCCCTGCGGTGACCCGTCATCTTGCTCCAGAGGTTCCGGACCCCGCCTGATATCACCTCGGCCTCCGAACCTGAGCTACGTCACCAAGACCACCTTCTGTGACTCCGTGGTCCCTGGGACTCCTCCGCTGCCTTCTCTTGCACGGACTGTTCTACTGCCCATCAGTGCTTCAGCTGCCGGACTCCCTACCACCATCTCAGAGAGTTCGGTCCAGTGGATCCACCTCCTGGGTCTGCCCGACCGCCCGGCCGTGACAGTATCCGGATCTGTGGCATCTCACGGTCGGCCAACCGTGGGCGCTACCAGACCGGCCAGACTTACTGTCACAAGGGCCGTTTTTCCATCTGAATTCTGCGGCCCTGAACCTGACTGTGTGGCCATTGAGTCCTGGATACTAGCATCTTCAGGATTATCTCAAGGGGTCGTGGCCACCATGAGACAGGCTAGGAAGCCCACGTCTGCTAAGATCTACCACAGAACGTGGAAGATTTTCTTATCCTGGTGCTCGGCACAGGGAGTGTCCCCCTGGCCATTTGCATTGCCTACTTTTCTTTCCTTCCTGCAATCTGGTTTGGAAAAAGGCTTATCGCTCGGCTCCCTTAAAGGGCAAGTCTCAGCGCTATCGGTATTTTTTCAAAAGCGTCTAGCACGACTTCCTCAGGTACGCACGTTCCTGCAGGGGGTTTGTCACATCGTCCCTCCGTACAAACGGCCGTTAGATCCATGGGATCTGAACAGGGTACTAGTTACTCTCCAGAAGCCGCCCTTCGAGCCTCTGAAAGATGTTTCACTTTCTCGGCTCTCACAGAAAGTGGCCTTTCTGGTAGCGGTCACGTCTCTTCGGAGGGTATCCGAGCTGGCAGCGCTGTCATCCAAAGCTCCCTTCCTGGTTTTTCACCAGGACAAGGTAGTGCTGCGCCCGATTCAGGAGTTTCTCCCTAAGGTGGTATCCTCTTTTCATCTCAATCAGGATATCTCCTTGCCTTCCTTTTGTCCTCATCCAGTTCATAGGTATGAAAAGGATTTGCATTTGTTGGATCTCGTGAGAGCACTCAGAATCTACATTTCCCGCACGGCGCCCCTGCGCCGCTCGGATGCACTCTTTGTCCTTGTCGCTGGTAAGCGCAAAGGATCGCAGGCTTCCAAATCCACCCTGGCTCGATGGATCAAGGAACCAATTCTTGAAGCCTACCGTTCTGCTGGGCTTCCGGTTCCATCAGGGCTGAAGGCCCATTCTACCAGAGCCGTGGGTGCGTCCTGGGCATTACGACACCAGGCTACGGCTCAACAGGTGTGCCAGGCAGCTACCTGGTCGAGTCTGCACACTTTCACCAAACATTATCAGGTGCATACCTACGCTTCGGCGGACGCCAGCCTAGGTAGAAGAGTCCTGCAGGCGGCGGTTGCCTCCTCGTAGGAGAGGGCTGTTTTGCAGCTCTAACTTGCGGTATTACTTTACCCACCCAGGGACTGCTTTTGGACGTCCCAATAGTCTGGGTCTCCCAATGGAGCGCCGAAGAAGAAGGGAATTTTGTTACTTACCGTAAATTCCTTTTCTTCTAGCTCCAATTGGGAGACCCAGCACCCGCCCTGTTTCCTTGGGGATTTTTGTTTTTTTCGGGTACACATGTTGTTCATGTTGAACGGTTTCAGTTCTCCGATGTTACTTCGGATTGAATTTGTTTAAACCAGTTATTGGCTTTCCTCCTTCTTGCTTTAGCACTAAAACTGAGCAGCCGTGATCCCACGGGGGGTGTATAGCCAGAAGGGGAGGGGCCTTACACTTTTTAGTGTAATGCTTTGTGTGGCCTCCGGAGGCAGTAGCTATACACCCAATAGTCTGGGTCTCCCAATTGGAGCTAGAAGAAAAGGAATTTACGGTAAGTAACAAAATTCCCTTCTTTCCCCTCTCGCTGCTGCCGCCGCTGATAGTCACGTCCTCCACATCATCTCCCCTGTGCGTGCACGCTGGAGACAACGGTACTTCGGGGAACACGTGGAGGACGGAACTATGAGCGGCGGCGGCAGCGAGAAGGGGTCCATCATCTCCCCTGTGCGTGCATGCTGGGGACAGCGGTACTTTGGGGAACACGTGGAGGACTACTAACGGTACTCCGGTGTACCGCGCGTGCAGAGCGAGAATGGCAATAGCCAGCTACGGAGGAGAGAGGGAGAGAAATCCCTCCCCTCCTCCGTGCCGGCCCGCCCCTGTGCAGTGCTGGTCCGCCCTTCCGCATTGCCAGCCCGCCCCCCGCAGCTGAGGTCCGCTCGCAGGGTCGGACCTCAGACGCAGGCACGCTCGCATGACACTCGGCTCCTGCTGTGCTTCCAGCGCGAGCCGAGTCTCATGCGAGCATCGCAGTAGTGCCCCGTGTGGCCTCAGCCTTAAAGTGACTTTCAACTGTGCGCAGGAGAAAGGGCTCTGCTTCATTGTACCGGGTGTGGGATCTGAGCACCACCCACCAAAGGCCCACGGACACCGGCAATTTCTGGTTTACCTTACGGACTTGTGTGAAGTTACTGCGTCATCCTCAGAGTGAGTACACCAGTCCCCTCTGGTCCAATCCTGCGGACGGCGTTCCACTGTGCTATCCCTGCCACCACCACAACTCCCAACTGCGCCCCGGGACTACACCTCCCCTACCCGTGGAGGGGATATCACCTTGCTGCCCCCACACCATCGGTCCCGGACGCCTGCCCCGAGAGGCAGCGGCGGTGCCACCATCCCATCACCGCAACCCATGTCACAGACAATCTCCTCTGTAAATACCCCCCTCTTTCACTGTGTAAGTGGACGGGCGGTTGCACGAGCCCCGGGTCCGGTCACCACTCGAGCCCCAGACACGATCCCAGATCCAAGCGCCACTCGAGCAGCCCCGGTTGCCGCAGCGGCACCCATCCGCGACACTAAAGGCCCCGCCACATGCGCCGATATATCGTGCGATCGCAAGAGCGATCGCACACGCCCCCGTCATGTATGCGTCACGGGAAATTCGTTGCCCATGGCGCACAATGTCGTTAACCCCCGTCACATGTACTTACCTCCCTAATGACGTCGCTGTGGGCGGCGAACATCCTCTTCCTGAAGGGGGTGGGACGTTCGGCGTCATAGCGACGTCACACAGCGGCTGCCCAATAGAAGCGTAGGGGCAGAGATGAGCGGGACGTAACATCCCGCCCACCTCCTTCCTTCTGCATTGCCGGCGGGACGCAGGTAAGCTGTGTTCGTCGTTCCCGGGGTGTCACACATAGTGATGTGTTGTGCCTCAGGAACGATGAACAACCGGCGCACAGAAGGAGGAATGACATTATGAAAATGAACGATGTGTCAACGAGCAACGATAAGGTGAGTATTATTGCTCGTTAACAGTCGTTCGGAGATGTAACACGCTACGAAATCTCTAACGATGCCGGATGTGCGTCGCAAACTCTGTGACCCAGACGACATATCGTTAGCTATATCGTAGCGTGTGACGGGGCCTTAAGTCTTGTAATTTAGCCATTAAACCGTACTAGGATCAGATTCAGCAGGACCAATGAACAGTAAATTGTCCAGATAATGCAACACCCTCCAAAATCACATTTATGTTTCAAAACCAATTGAAGAAAAGTAGAAAAAGCTTTGAAATAACATAACGAAAAACCCATGAGGAAATGAAATCCAAGTGAACGAAGGGAAACCTGTCACCAGGATTTTCCCTTATATCCTGCGGCCCCCACCAGTGAGCTCCTATATACAGCATACTAGAATCCTGTATATAACAGCCCAAGCCGCTCTGTAGAACTTAAAAAACCCTTCATTATACTCACCTATGGGGCGGTCCAGTCCAATGGATGTCACTGCTCTCGGTCCGGGGCCTCCTCCATCTTGGTCAGTCGCCTTCCTCCTTCCCAGCCCCGTGTGCAAAGCAAAGTGAATATACTAAGAACATAAGAGGAGAACTACATATATTAGAGAGAGGCTTGAAAGATGTTAGTGAAAATGCATGTTAGAAAGTGTATGGTGAAAGCGGAGTGTGCTTGTAACGTAAGTGCAATATGATGGAAGGGCATAATAATATATAAGCAGCAATTATAGAACACAAACAACAAAGAAGACATTTGAATCTTAATAAAAAGCATTTATAAAGTGCATAATGCCCATATTATATTGTAAACAGAAATATGAAGTACAAAGTATAAGGACACATGCCACAAGGCAAATAAAAAAATGCAAAAAATAAATGAATGGGTAACTACTGTATATTAATATTAACCTGTTCATGACTGCCGATGGTAAATCAATGTTTGCGCTTGCTCGGTTTTGTGCAGCACCAACATTTATTCACAGTCTGTGGCCAAGATGAGGTCGCAACCCCTGCGCGCTACAATCGCTGGGTTTCTGGTGAAGAACGGTACTTCAGACGAGACACATAGAAGTCAGAATCAGTGCGCTCCTTCTCTTACCTCTCCGGCTCCTCATGACATGATCACAGGGGAGCTGAGGGTTGTCAGCCGAACGTCACATGATGACCTCTGCGCCTGTCAGGCCCAGCCTGCAGCAGGGTCTGAAAGGCGATCTGACAGTATCATGCATTACCATGCTTTAGTTTCTGTGCAGATTTTAGGAAGTTATCACTTTTGGGTATTTTCTGTCACCTAGGCCCCTGAAAGTCACTTCAAATCTGATGTTGTCCCTAAAACAACGGTTTTGTAAATTTTGTTGGGAAAATGAGAAATTGCTGATAAACTTTGAACCCTTCTAACTTCCAAACAAAAAAGAAAAATTATATTTCAAAAATTGCGCTGATGTAAAGTAGACATATGGGAAATATTAATTATTATCTATTTTGTGTGCTCTAATATTCTGGATTAAGGGTATAAAAATTAAAAGTTTGAAAATTGCAAAATTACCGCCAAATTTCCAATATTTTCGCAATTGAATGCAAAAAATATTGTTCTAAATTTACCAGTGTCGTGAAGTACAATCACTGGGATCTGTTGAAGCGTTCCAGAGTTATAACCTGTGAAAGTGACACTGGTCTGATATAAAAAATATTGGCCTGGTCACGAAGGCAAAAATAGGCTCTTGCGCGCAGGGGTTAAATATTAGTTGTATCATAATAACCATAATGAAATTGTTGTACAATGTTTTTCTCCACTTAAGATAATCATCTTTTTTATTCTTTCCTCATAGGTGCCACACATCAAACGGAGTTATCAAAAAATGAAATTGCTGTAACAGGTATGGTTTTAATTATTAATTTATAATTATAGTTATTATTAAATTTTATTATTTATTAAAATATCAGCTCGGAAAATGACGTGAAATTCTCCCAGGTTAGTATCGCTCTGTGCTCGTGTGATGCGCAGGATTGTGCGAGCTGTGGAAAGTGTTTGTTCGGCTCAAAATTTACTTAAATCCAGCATTAAGAGATGTCTTGTTCATGGAGAATTAAAAAAAAAAACTTACAACACTGCCCACCCACCTCCAGGAATGTTTTGCTTTTAGCCCATAGCAAAACATTTCCGGAGATGGATAGCCGGTGTTGGTTTTTTTTTCTATTAACTCTGGATGTAAGCAAAATTTAAGCTGAACAAACACTTTCCGCAGCTCGCACAATGCATTTCACTGTAAAAAAGAGCACCTAGGGTCTTATCCAGTGTTGAGGAGGGAAAGAAGAAGTAATTGGTGGGCTCACCTGGTTGAAATCGTAATGTGCAAGTAATTATAGGCCTGCTGCAGATCCCAGAGCAATGGAGATGAGAGTTTTGAATATAATCTGAACCTTACTCCATTAAACTATATAAGCACTAACAGGGACGATAGAAGCGTTTTTAGAATTCTTTTTTTAAATGCCGTATTGGTGGGGGTAGTCCCAGGTAACTGAACACAATCAACCCTTCCCAACTGCCTTTTTTGATTCACTCTGTCAACTTTACTCGATTAAACTATATAAGCAGTAATAAGGAACGATAGAGGCGGTTTTAGAATTCACCCTTTAAAATGACATTTTGGTGGTGGAAGCACCAAGTAATTGAACATTAAATTGTTAAACACTCTGTTGACCTTACTCCATTAAACTTTATAAGCACTAACCAGCTGAGAGCAGCAATTTTAGAATTCCATCTTTAAAATGGCATTTTGTTTTGTGAAGTAGGTAATTTAACGAAATCAATCATGTCTAAATACCTTTTTAAACTCACTGGACCCTAAACAGATATATCGCCCTGCACTAACATGCTCTAATAGCAGCAGTTATGGAATAATCCCTTTAAAATTTCATCTTCTTTGTAGCAGTAGTGGGTCATTTAAAACAATCAAGGTAGGCTAAATGCCTTTTCTTCGGCGCTCCATTGGGAGACCCAGACGATTGGGTGTATAGCTACTGCCTCCGGAGGCCACACAAAGCATTACACTAAAAAGTGTAAGGCCCCTCCCCTTCTGGCTATACACCCCCCGTGGGATCACGGCTGCTCAGTTTTCAAGCTTTGTGCGAAGGAGGTCAGACATCCACGCATAGCTCCACTGTTTAGTCAGCAGTAGCTGCTGACTATATCGGATGGAAGAAAAGAGGGCCCATACTAAGGGGCCCCCAGCATGCTCCCTTCTCACCCCACTTTCGTTGGCGGTGTTTGTTAAGGTTGAGGTACCCATTGCGGGTACGGAGGCTGGAGCCCACATGCTGTTTTCCTTCTCCATCCCCCTGAGGGCTCTGGTGAAGTGGGATCTTACCGGCCTCCAGACTCTGAGGCCGGGCTCCATCCACAGACCCGGAGATCCTGCTGGATACGGAGCTGGGTACCATCAGGGACAAGGCCCTGCAACATTCAGGTACTCTGTGTCCCCGTGCAGACAGGCACAGACACACTCCAGCGTTGCTGGGCGTTCTAGTGCGCCGGGGACAGTAGCGCTGTGCGCCTGGGTTTTACTCACTGCAGCTTAGCTGAGTGAGTTTATGTGGGGAACTACCGCGCCGGCCGCCATGGAGACAGCGGCGCGGCTGAGACTTGTAGTGCGCCGGGGACTTCGCGCCGACCGTGCTTTTACGACGGCAGCGCTGATAAATCTAGTCCCCGGCTTCTGCGGCCTAGTTACGTTCGTTCCCGCCCCCAGCCCTGTCAGTCAGGGCAGGGGAGAGACGCTGTACAATAGCAGCGCCGAGGGCTGGAGTCTTATTTACATACTCCAGCGCTCTCACTGGGCACAGTGGGACGCCAGTTTCCCGCTCGTTGTCTGCACACGCCCACGGCCCGCCCCTCTTCACAAGACGCCGGCAGCCATTCCTGCACGCAGTCTGAGCTGGAGAACGGACATAGCCCTGGGAGACCCAGACAGGGGATTCTGGCGACCACACACCCGCTATTAGGCGGGCGGTAAGCAGCACCTAAGTGCTGACCCCACTAGTGCCACAGTGTTGTTTTGTGTACTTTTGTGTGTACATATATATATATTGCACTGTACGGTCGCTTCTTGGCTTATACCCCTATATTGCTCTGAGGAGACAACAGCATGTCATCCGCAAAAAGCAAGGGTGCCAAGGCACGGGCTTCATATGCTGCCTGTACCGCATGTGGGGCTGATCTACCGGCAGGTTCCACTGACCCCCATTGTGTGCTATGTTCGGTCCCTGTGCCAGTTCGTCAGCCGGAGTCTATGCTAGTAGTGGCCCAGGCAGAGACGCCTGTGAACCCTGCCCCGGTGACGGGGACAGAGTTTGCAGTTTTTGCTGATAAGATGTCTGTGACTATGACAAAAATTCTAGAAACCTTGCAGTCCAGGCCGGTCACTCAGACCATGGGCACTGCTGATTCAGGTCCCCCTCAGTTGGAACTAATCCGTGCTCCAAGGGGGTCCCAGACATCACAGGCTGAAGGCTCGGACTCGGACGACAGTCCCAGGCAGCCTAAGCGAGCTCGCTGGGAGAGACACTCGGCGTCATCACGCTGGTCAGGGTCTCAGCGAGAGGATTCTCTGTATGATGAGACAGAGCTAGGTGATCAGGAGTCTAATCCTGAGACTGCTCTCAACCTGGATACCCCTGATGGTGACGCCATGGTGAATGATCTTATAGCGGCCATCAATAGACTGCTGGATATTTCTCCTCCAGCGGAGGAGGCAGCAGCACAGCAGGAGAAATTCCATTTTAGGTATCCCAAACGTAAATTGAGCTCTTTTCTGGACCACGCGGACTTCAGAGAAGCAGTCCAGAAACACCATGCTTCTCCAGACAAGCGTTTCTCCAAACGTCTTAAGGATACCCGTTATCCCTTTCCCCCTGACGTGGTCAAACGCTGGACCCAGTGTCCAAAGGTGGACCCCCCAATCTCCAGGCTTGCGGCTAGATCCATAGTTGCAGTGGAAGATGGGGCTTCACTTAAAGATGCCAATGACAGACAGATGGACCTCTGGTTGAAATCTGTCTATGAAGCTATCGGTGCGTCGTTTGCTCCAGCATTCGCAGCCGTGTGGGCACTCCAAGCTATTTCAGCTGGTCTGGCGCAGGTGGACTCGATTATACGTCCATCAGTGCCGCAAGTGGCGTCCTTGACCTCGCAAATGTCTGCGTTTGCAACTTACGCTATCAATGCGGTCTTGGACTCTACCAGCCGTACGTCAATGGCGTCCGCCAACTCGGTGGTTTTACGCAGAGCCTTATGGTTAAAAGAATGGAAAGCAGATTCTGCTTCCAAAAAATGCTTAACCAGTTTGCCATTATCTCAAGACAGGCTGTTTGGTGAGCAATTGGCGGAAATCATTAAACAGTCCAAGGGTAAGGACTCTTCCTTACCCCAGCCCAGATCAAGCAAACCTCAGCAGTGGAAGGGACAGTCGAGGTTTCGGTCCTTTCGAGGTTCGGGCAGGACCCAATTCTCCTCGTCCAAAAGGGCTCAGAAGGAGCAGAGGAGCTCAGATTCCTGGCGGACTCACTCACGTCCAAAGAAAGCAGCCGGAGGAACCGCTTCCAAGCCGGCTGCCTCATGACTTTCGGCCTCCTCCCTCCGCATCCTCGGTCGGTGGCAGGCTCTCCCGCTTTTGCGGCATTTGGCTGCCACAGGTCAAAGACCGGTGGGTAACAGACATTTTGTCTCACGGGTACCGGATAGAGTTCAGTTCTCGTCCTCCGCCTCGGTTCTTCAGAACTTCCCCACATCCCGACCGAGCCGATGCTCTTCTGCAAGCGGTGTGCTCGCTAACGGCAGAGGGAGTGGTGATCCCTGTTCCTCTTCAGGAAAGAGGTCAGGGTTTTTACGCCAATCTATTTGTGGTGCCAAAAAAGGACGTCTCTTTCCGTCCTGTTCTGGACCTAAAACTGCTCAACAAGCACGTGAAAACCAGGCGGTTCCGGATGGAATCCCTCCGCTCCGTCATTGCCTCGATGTCTCAAGGAGATTTCCTAGCATCAATAGACATCAAAGATGCTTATCTCCACGTGCCGATTGCTCCAGAGCACCAGCGTTTTCTACGCTTCGTTATAGGAGACGAACACTTTCAGTTCATAGCCCTGCCGTTTGGTCTGGCGACAGCCCCACGGGTTTTCACCAAGGTCATGGCAGCAGTGGTAGCAGTCTTGCACTCTCAGGGACACTCGGTGATCCCTTACTTGGACGATCTACTTGTCAAGGCACCCTCTCAAGAGGCATGCCAACACAGCCTGAACGTTGCGCTGGAGACTCTCCAGACTTTCGGGTGGATCATCAACTTTTCAAAGTCAAATCTGTCACCGACCCAATCACTAACATATCTTGGCATGGAGTTTCATACCCTCTCAGCGACAGTGAAGCTTCCGATGGACAAGCAGCGTTCACTACAGACAGGGGTGCATTCTCTCCTTCAAGGCCAGTCGCACCCCTTAAGACGCCTCATGCACTTCCTGGGGAAGATGGTGGCAGCAATGGAGGCAGTCCCGTTTGCGCAGTTTCATCTGCGCCCACTTCATTGGGACATTCTCCGCCAATGGGACGGGAAGTCGACGTCCTTGGACAGGAAAGTCTCCCTTTCCCAGACGGCCAAGGACTCTCTTCAATGGTGGCTTCTTCCCACCTCATTATCACAAGGAAGGTCCTTCCTACCCCCATCCTGGGCGGTGGTTACGACAGACGCGAGTCTGTCAGGGTGGGGAGCAGTTTTTCTCCACCACAGGGCTCAGGGTACGTGGACTCAGCAGGAGTCCTCCCTTCAGATCAATGTTCTGGAAATCAGGGCAGTGTATCTTGCCCTACAAGCCTTTCAGCAGTGGCTGGAAGGAAAGCAGATCCGAATTCAGTCGGACAACTCCACAGCGGTGGCATACATCAACCACCAAGGCGGGACACGCAGTCGGCAAGCCTTCCAGGAAGTCCGGCGGATTCTGATGTGGGTGGAAGCCACGGCCTCCACCATATCCGCAGTTCACATCCCCGGCGTAGAAAACTGGGAAGCGGACTTCCTCAGTCGCCAGGGTATGGACGCAGGGGAATGGTCCCTTCACCCGGGCGTGTTTCAGGAAATCTGTCGTCGCTGGGGAAGGCCGGACGTCGATCTAATGGCGTCCCGGCACAACAACAAGGTCCCAACTTTCATGGCACGGTCTCGCGATCACAGAGCTCTGGCGGCAGACGCCTTAGTGCAAGATTGGTCGCAGTTCCAACTGCCCTATGTGTTTCCCCCTCTGGCACTCTTGCCCAGAGTACTACGCAAGATCAGGTCCGATTGCCGCCGCGCCCTGCTCGTCGCCCCAGACTGGCCGAGAAGGTCGTGGTATCCGGATCTGTGGCATCTCACGGTCGGCCAACCGTGGGCGCTACCAGACCGGCCAGACTTACTGTCACAAGGGCCGTTTTTCCATCTGAATTCTGCGGCCCTGAACCTGACTGTGTGGCCATTGAGTCCTGGATACTAGCATCTTCAGGATTATCTCAAGGGGTCGTGGCCACCATGAGACAGGCTAGGAAGCCCACGTCTGCTAAGATCTACCACAGAACGTGGAAGATTTTCTTATCCTGGTGCTCGGCACAGGGGGTGTCCCCCTGGCCATTTGCATTGCCTACTTTTCTTTCCTTCCTGCAATCTGGTTTGGAAAAAGGCTTATCGCTCGGCTCCCTTAAAGGGCAAGTCTCAGCGCTATCGGTATTTTTTCAAAAGCGTCTAGCACGACTTCCTCAGGTACGCACGTTCCTGCAGGGGGTTTGTCACATCGTCCCTCCGTACAAACGGCCGTTAGATCCATGGGATCTGAACAGGGTACTAGTTACTCTCCAGAAGCCGCCCTTCGAGCCTCTGAAAGATGTTTCACTTTCTCGGCTCTCACAGAAAGTGGCCTTTCTGGTAGCGGTCACGTCTCTTCGGAGGGTATCCGAGCTGGCTGCGCTGTCATCCAAAGCTCCCTTCCTGGTTTTTCACCAGGACAAGGTAGTGCTGCGCCCGATTCAGGAGTTTCTCCCTAAGGTGGTATCCTCTTTTCATCTCAATCAGGATATCTCCTTGCCTTCCTTTTGTCCTCATCCAGTTCATAGGTATGAAAAGGATTTGCATTTGTTGGATCTCGTGAGAGCACTCAGAATCTACATTTCCCGCACGGCGCCCCTGCGCCGCTCGGATGCACTCTTTGTCCTTGTCGCTGGTAAGCGCAAAGGATTGCAGGCTTCCAAATCCACCTTGGCTCGATGGATCAAGGAACCAATTCTTGAAGCCTACCGTTCTGCTGGGCTTCCGGTTCCATCAGGGCTTAAGGCCCATTCTACCAGAGCCGTGGGTGCGTCCTGGGCATTACGACACCAGGCTACGGCTCAACAGGTGTGCCAGGCAGCTACCTGGTCGAGTCTGCACACTTTCACCAAACATTATCAGGTGCATACCTACGCTTCGGCGGACGCCAGCCTAGGTAGAAGAGTCCTGCAGGCGGCGGTTGCCTCCTCGTAGGAGAGGGCTGTTTTGCAGCTCTAACTTGAGGTATTACTTTACCCACCCAGGGACTGCTTTTGGACGTCCCAATCGTCTGGGTCTCCCAATGGAGCGCCGAAGAAGAAGGGAATTTTGTTACTTACCGTAAATTCCTTTTCTTCTAGCTCCAATTGGGAGACCCAGCACCCGCCCTGTTTCCTTCGGGATTTTTGGTTTTTTCGGGTACACATGTTGTTCATGTTGAACGGTTTCAGTTCTCCGATGTTACTTCGGATTGAATTTGTTTAAACCAGTTATTGGCTTTCCTCCTTCTTGCTTTAGCACTAAAACTGAGCAGCCGTGATCCCACGGGGGGTGTATAGCCAGAAGGGGAGGGGCCTTACACTTTTTAGTGTAATGCTTTGTGTGGCCTCCGGAGGCAGTAGCTATACACCCAATCGTCTGGATCTCCCAATTGGAGCTAGAAGAAAAGGAATTTACGGTAAGTAACAAAATTCCCTTCTTTACACAAATTGTACCCTAATCAGACATCTCACCCTGCACTACACTCAGCTTTCAGCAGTCTTGTGATTTAGTCCTGAAATGGCCTGTTTGTTGCATTGTCCAGCAGGTCCTGCCACACACTAAAGGGGGCTTTACACGCTGCGATATCACTACGGAGATATCGTCGGGGTCACCGTGGTTGTGACGCACATCCGGCCTCATTAGCGAGATCGCAGTGTGTGCAGGAGTGTGACTCCTCTGAGCGCCCATAAACGATCGCAAAAGAGGGAAAAATCACCCTGCACTAACATGCTCTAATAGCAGGTATTCTCAGGATGGGGAGCTCCATGTTATGGGGAGCCCCCCAGCCTAACAATATCAGCCAGCAGCCGCCCGGAATTGCCGCATCCATTAGATGCGACAGTCCTGGGACTTTACCCGGCTCATCCCAAATTGCCCTGGTGCGGTAGCAATCGGGGTAATAAGGGGTTAATCATGGCAGGCGTCTATGAGACACCCCAATGATTAACCTGTAGGTGAAAGTAAATAAACACATACACCCGAAAAAATACTTTATTTGGAATAAAAGACAAAAAAAACCCCTCTCTTTCACCATTTTATTAAATTCCCCAAATACTCCTCCAGGTCCGACGTAATCCACAGAGGTCCCACGACGCTATCAGCTCTGCTACATGAAGCTGACAGGAGCGGCAGTAGAACACCGCCGCTCCCGGGAGCTCCATGCAGCAACTGAAGGAAGTCGCGCTGTCAGCGGTGACGTGACTGAGGTAATGGCGGGGCATGTTCGGTGATGATGCGTGCGAGAGTGCCTGCATGTGCGGTGGTGATGCGTGCGAGAGTGCCTGCATGTGCGGTGATGATGCGTGCGATAGTGCCTGTGTGTGCGGTGATGATGGGGGCTGTAGTGCCCATGTGTGTGGTGATGGGGTGGGCGGTAGTGCCGGTTTTTTGTGCGCTGATGATGGGGTCGCTCTCTCAGCATTAAAAAAAAAACAAAAAACGTTTTTTACCGGATCCGTCGCATCACTTTTTACACAATCTGAGACGGATCCGTTGCAGCAGGCACAAACTGAATTGTGCCTGATTGCAAAATACTGATGTGTGAAAGCAGCCTTAATGCGTCATCTAATCTACTTGCCTCTGATTGGCCAGTGGCTGCCATTGGACTAGTGCAGATAGAACATAAATAAGACGTTCATCTGAAATAAAGCAGGGAGCAGTGACGGCTGCGGACCCTGCACCAGCCGTGATCGTCAAGGGGTGCACTTGCCTGTGAGCCGCAAGAAGCAGCCTGGGAGCGGCCCGCGGACTGCGTGTTTGAGACCTCCGCTCTTGTGGAAAGGATTTTCTTTGTCGCATCATACTAACGTCTATAAAAAATTCTGCCCTTTGGAATTATACACAAAGCAAAATTAAAAAGGGCTAGCAAACATTGCAATTCTTTCAATGTACATTTTTCTCTAGCTAAAAAATCTATGAATATGAATTTTAGCTTAATTAACATGCGCACGCTGCTTCTTTTTCGTGTTCACAAACTGCAGCCAAAACTGCACCTTGTCAGAAAGAGCCTGGAAATGTCACAAAAAATGTAGGTGCTTTTTTGGTGCGTTTTTGCTGCTTTTTTGGTGCGTTTTTGGCAGCAGTTTTGTCAACAATTGTTTCATGTATTTTTCAGTTCAAACAAGCCCATAATGCTTGTCTTGATCCGGCAAAATTTGCTTGTCCGGCGGCCGGATGGAACGTTGAGGGGAACGTTTTTGTACCCGGCAAAAATACGGGTCTGGTGGGGTGTTTTATAATGATAGCCTATGGACGCCGGATCATATGACGAAAGCCGGCGCCGGTTTCGTTTTTGGGCATGCCCAGACTGTGTGTAAATAGTTTCTCTGTCGGTCAGTCTCTCCCTCCCTCCCTCCTTTATACTCATCAATCACTGGCGCGGCACTGCACGGCTGTCACACTGCTCTGGCGGCTTCTCCTCTTTTGAAAATGCCGGCTGCTCATTATTCCATCACATTTTCCCTGCTTCCCGCGCCCACCGGCGCCTATGATTGGTTGCAGTGCGACGCCCCCCCCCCCGAGTGACAGGTGTCTCACTGCACCCAATCACAGCAGCCGGTGGGCGTGTCACTATGGCGCATAGAAATAAATAAATAAATTAAAAAAACGCCGTGCGGTCCCCCCAATTTCAATGCCAGACAGATAAAGCCATACGGCTGAAGGCTGGTATTCTCAGGATGGGGAGCTCCACGTTATGGGGAGCCCCCCAGCCTAACAATATCAGTCAGCAGCCGCCCAGAATGGCCGCATCCATTAGATGCGGTTGTTCTGGGACAGTACCCGGCTCTTCCCGATTTGCCCTGGTGCGTTGGCAAATCGGGGTAATAAGGAGTTATTGGCAGCCCATAGCTGCCAATAAGTCCTAGATTAATCATGTCAGGCGTCTCCCCGAGATACCTTCCATGATTAATCTGTAAGTTACAGTAAATAAACACACACTTGAAAAAATCCTTTATTAGAAATAAAAAACACTAACAAATTCCCTCGTTCTCCCATTTAATAAGCCCGACAAAGCCCTCCATGTCCGGCGTAATCCAGGATGGTCCAGCGTCGCTTCCAGCTCTGCTGCATGGAGGTGACCGGAGCAGCAGCAGACACCGCCGCTCCTGTCAGCTCCACGCAGCAAATGAAGACAGCCGCGGGATGAACTGATGATGTCATTGAGGTTACCCACGGCCACCGCTGAATCCAGCGGTGGCCGCGAGTAACCTCAGTGACAGCTCATCTGATCGCGTGGCTCACCTCATTTGGTGGCTCTGGCAGCTGAAAACATTGATTTTCCCCTCTCGCTGCTGCCGCCGCTGATAGTCACGTCCTCCACATCATCTCCCCTGTGCGTGCACGCTGGAGACAACAGTACTTCGGGGAACACGTGGAGGACGGAACTATGAGCGGCGGCGGCAGCGAGAAGGGGTCCATCATCTCCCCTGTGCGTGCATGCTGGGGACAGCGGTACTTCGGGGAACACGTGGAGGACGGGACTATCAGCGGCAGCGAGAGGGGGATGGACATTGGCAGCTGAAAACATTGATTTTTCCCCTCTCGCTGCCGCCGACGCTGATAGTCCCGTCCTCCACGTGTTCCCCGAATACCGTGTCCCCAGCGTGCACGCACAGGGGAGATGATGGACCCCTTCTCGCTGCCGCCGCCGCTGATAGTCCCGTCCTCCACGTGTTCCCCGAAGTACCGTGTCCCCAGCGTGCACGCACAGGGGAGATGATGGACCCCTCTCGCTGCCGCCGCCGCTGATAGTCCCGTCCTCCACATCATTTCCCCTGTGCGTGCACGTTGGGGACAGTGGTACTTCGGGGAACACGTGGAGGACGGGACTATCAGTGGAAATTTTGGTAATATACTTACCAATTCAATCAGCTTCCTTACATTAATCTGCATACGTTGATACCAGGTCATGTCTTCTGCTGCACTCCAAAGTTCTGCTCCTACACTATTTAGCATGGAACAATGGGGTTTCCACTTGCCTGTTACCTCACTTCCTGACAAATCACCTGCGTTTTTGGTACCAAAAATGCAGGTAAAAGGCAGGTAAAATGCACCACTTTTGATAGCATGCATTGTTCCTGCGTTTTTGATGCCCTCATTGATTTCAATGGGTGACAAATGTTGACAAAAACGCAGGAAGAATGAACATGCTGCATTTTTTTTGTCACAAACTTTTGACAAAAAAACGCTGACAAATAAACTGCAATGTGCGCATGACAAATCTGACTTCTCATAGACTTTGCTTGGAAGTCAAATGTCAGAAAGTTCTGACAACAAAACTGCAGCCAAAAAAGCAGCAAAAAAAGCAGCGTGCGCATGTAGCCTAATGCAGGAAGTGTTCACTCCATCTGAGCTGAGTCTATAATAAGGCTATGTGCACACTAGAAAAAGGATTTTTCTCAAGAAAATTTCTTAAGAAATTTCTTGAGAGTGAAGGATTAGCGCACCTGCGTTTTTACCGCGGTTTGGTGCGTTTTTGGTGCGTTTTTTACCGCTGGTTGCTCCCTGCGTTATTGTGCCATTATCTATGGCAAATAACGCAGTTAGCTGCAGAAAAGAAGTGACATGCTCATTCTTTTTCTTAAGAAAATCTACTGAAAGAATTTTCTTAAGAAGAAAACGCAGTGTGTGCACAGCTAATTTTTTTTGCCATAGGTTTTGCTGGGGAATGTCTGCAGAAAGGTTACAAGAATTTCTCAAGAAATTTCTGCAGCAAAAAAGCACCAAAAACGCAGGTAAAAAACGCAGTGTGTGAACATAGCCTACTAACTAAAAACCCAAGTTGACAACAAGGTTGTACAGTTTTCTTTACAGCTAACAGAATTCCAAAGTAATTTGCTAATGTGCCGCCCTGGCAAAACCAGGGTGGCACAGAGGACTTCATCTACCACAGGGGTGCAGGACTCACTCCTCCTTGGTAAATCCACCTGATCCCACACTGGTACAATCCAACAGACCCCCCCCCTCCCCCTAGAACAGTAGGGATGCCCACTCAGGGGATATGAAGTGTCTTAGGAGGAAACAAGTAGTTGGAAGTAAGTGGAGAGCAGAGCAAAGCAGACAGGGGTTGCAGCTCCTGGGCTGCTGTGGCAGCGTGCAGTGTGAGCCAAGTTCTGGGAGCCGAAGTGAGGAGTAAGCTCAGGGAACTGAAGTGGAAAGTGAGTTCCGGGACCGCTGGAACGAGTTGCTCTAGGAAGGAACCCGAAGTGGACCGGGGCAGGGTAGTGGCCCGCCGGTATTGTGAGTGGGAATCCGGACTAGTGCAGGGAAGTTTACTTCCCCCGTTCCAAGCAGAGGAGTTAGGCCTAAGCCACACGGCGAGAAAAATCGGTGCGAGTGGAGTGCAATAAAATATCGCATTCTCCTTGGACCAGCGCACATGAGCGATTATTTTCTCAGCCCTAATCGGACCGAGAAAACAATCGCAGCATGCTGCAATTGTAAGGTGAGACCCTTTTCTCTCGCACCCATTCAAGTGAATGGGGCGAGAGAAAAATCGCACTGCACTAACGGTACTCCGGTGTACCGCGCGTGCAGAGCGAGAATGGCAATAGCCGGCTACGGAGGAGAGAGGGAGAGAAATCCCTCCCCTCCTCCGTGCCGGCCCGCCCCTGTGCAGTGCTGGTCCGCCCTTCCGCATTGCCAGCCCGCCCCCCGCAGCTGAGGTCCGCTCGCAGGGTCGGACCTCAGACGCAGGCACGCTCGCATGACACTCGGCTCCTGCTGTGCTTCCAGCGCGAGCCGAGTCTCATGCGAGCATCGCAGTAGTGCCCCGTGTGGCCTCAGCCTTAAAGTGACTTTCAACTGTGCGCAGGAGAAAGGGCTCTGCTTCATTGTACCGGGTGTGGGATCTGAGCACTACCCACCAAAGGCCCACGGACACCGGCAATTTCTGGTTTACCTTACGGACTTGTGTGAAGTTACTGCGTCATCCTCAGAGTGAGTACACCAGTCCCCTCCGGTCCAATCCTGCGGATGGCGTTCCACTGTGCTATCCCTGCCACCACCACAATTCCCAACTGCGCCCCGGGACTACACCTCCCCTACCCGTGGAGGGGATATCACCTTGCTGCCCCCACACCATCGGTCCCGGACGCCTGCCCCGAGAGGCAGCGGCGGTGCCACCATCCCATCACCGCAACCCATGTCACAGACAATCTCCTCTGTAAATACCCCCCTCTTTCACTGTGTAAGTGGACGGGCGGTTGCACGAGCCCCGGGTCCGGTCACCACTCGAGCCCCAGACACGATCCCAGATCCAAGCGCCACTCGAGCAGCCCCGGTTGCCGCAGCGGCACCCATCCGCGACACTAAAGGCCCCGCCACATGCGCCGATATATCGTGCGATCGCAAGAGTGATTGCACACGCCCCCGTCATGTATGCGTCACGGGAAATTCGTTGCCCATGGCGCACAATGTCGTTAACCCCCGTCACATGTACTTACCTCCCTAATGACGTCGCTGTGGGCGGCGAACATCCTCTTCCTGAAGGGGGTGGGACGTTCGGCGTCATAGCGACGTCACACAGCGGCTGCCCAATAGAAGTGTAGGGGCAGAGATGAGCGGGACGTAACATCCCGCCCACCTCCTTCCTTCTGCATTGCCGGCGGGACGCAGGTAAGCTGTGTTCGTCGTTCCCGGGGTGTCACACATAGTGATGTGTTGTGCCTCAGGAACGATGAACAACCGGCGCACAGAAGGAGGAATGACATTATGAAAATGAACGATGTGTCAACGAGCAACGATAAGGTGAGTATTATTGCTCGTTAACAGTCGTTCGGAGATGTAACACGCTACGAAATCTCTAACAATGCCGGATGTGCGTCGCAAACTCTGTGACCCAGACGACATATCGTTAGCTAGATCGTAGCGTGTGACGGGGCCTTAAGTCTTGTAATTTAGCCATTAAACCGTACTAGGATGAGATTCAGCAGGACCAATGAACAGTAAATTGTCCAGATAATGCAACACCCTCCAAAATCACATTTATGTTTCAAAACCAATTGAAGAAAAGTAGAAAAAGCTTTGAAATAACATAACGAAAAACCCATGAGGAAATGAAATCCAAGTGAACGAAGGGAAACCTGTCACCAGGATTTTCCCTTATATCCTGCGGCCACCACCAGTGAGCTCCTATATACAGCATACTAGAATCCTGTATATAACAGCCCAGGCCGCTCTGTAGAACTTAAAAAACCCTTCATTATACTCACCTATGGGGCGGTCCAGTCCAATGGATGTCACTGCTCTCGGTCCGGGGCCTCCTCCATCTTGGTCAGTCGCCTTCCTCCTTCCCAGCCCCGTGTGCAAAGCAAAGTGAATATACTAAGAACATAAGAGGAGAACTACATATATTAGAGAGAGGCTTGAAAGATGTTAGTGAAAATGCATGTTAGAAAGTGTATGGTGAAAGCGGAGTGTGCTTGTAACGTAAGTGCAAAGTATAAGGACACATGCCACAAGGCAAATAAAAAAATGCAAAAAATAAATGAATGGGTAACTACTGTATATTAATATTAACCTGTTCATGACTGCCGATGGTAAATCAATGTTTGCGCTTGCTCGGTTTTGTGCAGCACCAACATTTATTCACAGTCTGTGGCCAAGATGAGGTCGCAACCCCTGCGCGCTACAATCGCTGGGTTTCTGGTGAAGAACGGTACTTCAGACGAGAGACATCATCGGGACCTGATGATGTTAACCCTTTGCAATCTTCTATATGCCACAATCAATTGCGATTGCAACACATAGAAGTCAGAATCAGTGCGCTCCTTCTCTTACCTCTCCGGCTCCTCATGACATGATCACAGGGGAGCTGAGGGTTGTCAGCCGAACGTCACATGATGTCCTCTGCGCCTGTCAGGCCCAGCCTGCAGCAGGGTCTGAAAGGCGATCTGACAGTATCATGCATTACCATGCTTTAGTTTATGTGCAGATTTTAGGAAGTTATCACTTTTGGGTATTTTCTGTCACCTAGGCCCCTGAAAGTCACTTCAAATCTGATGTTGTCCCTAAAACAACGGTTTTGTAAATTTTGTTGGGAAAATGAGAAATTGCTGATAAACTTTGAACCCTTCTAACTTCCAAACAAAAAAGAAAAATGATATTTCAAAAATTGCGCTGATGTAAAGTAGACATATGGGAAATATTAATTATTATCTATTTTGTGTGCTCTAATATTCTGGATTAAGGGTATAAAAATTAAAAGTTTGAAAATTGCAAAATTACCGCCAAATTTCCAATATTTTCGCAATTGAATGCAAAAAATATTGTTCTAAATTTACCAGTGTCGTGAAGTACAATCACTGGGATCTGTTGAAGCGTTCCAGAGTTATAACCTGTGAAAGTGACACTGGTCTGATATAAAAATATTGGCCTGGTCACGAAGGCAAAAATAGGCTCTTGCGCGCAGGGGTTAAATATTAGTTGTATCATAATAACCATAATGAAATTGTTGTACAATGTTTTTCTCCACTTAAGATAATCATCTTTTTTATTCTTTCCTCATAGGTGCCACACATCAAACGGAGTTATCAAAAAATGAAATTGCTGTAACAGGTATGGTTTTAATTATTAATTTATAATTATAGTTATTATTAAATTTCTTCGGCGCTCCATTGGGAGACCCAGACGATTGGGTGTATAGCTACTGCCTCCGGAGGCCACACAAAGCATTACACTAAAAAGTGTAAGGCCCCTCCCCTTCTGGCTATACACCCCCCGTGGGATCACGGGCTGCTCAGTTTTCAAGCTTTGTGCGAAGGAGGTCAGACATCCACGCATAGCTCCACTGTTTAGTCAGCAGTAGCTGCTGACTATATCGGATGGAAGAAAAGAGGGCCCATATAGGGCCCCCAGCATGCTCCCTTCTCACCCCACTCTTGTTGGCGGTGTTTGTAAAGGTTGAGGTACCCATTGCGGGTACGGAGGCTGGAGCCCACATGCTGTTTTCCTTCCCCATCCCCCTGAGGGCTCTGGTGAAGTGGGATCTTACCGGCCTCCAGGCTCTGAGGCCGGGCTCCATCCACAGACCCGGAGATCCTGCTGGATACGGAGCTGGGTACCGTCAGGGACAAGGCCCTGCAACATTCAGGTACTCTGTGTCCCCGTACAGACAGGCACAGACACACTCCAGCGTTGCTGGGTGTTCTAGTGCGCCGGGGACAGTAGCGCTGCGCGCTTGGGTTATACTCACTGCAGCTTAGCTGAGTGAGTTTATGTGTGGGGAACTACCGCGCCGGCCGCCCCCGGAGACTGCGGCGCGGCTGAGACTTGTGGTGCGCCGGGGACTTCGCGCCGACCGTGCTTTTACGACGGCAGCGCTTTTAAATCTAGTCCCCGGCTTCTGCGGCCTAGTTACGTTTCGTTCCCGCCCCCAGCCCTGTCAGTCAGGGAAGGGGAGAGACGCTGTACAATAGTCAGCGCCGAGGGCTGGAGTCTTATTTACATACTCCAGCCCTCTCACTGGGCACAGTGGGACGCCAGTTTCCCGCTCTTTGTCTGCAGCACGCCCACGGCCCGCCCCTCTTCACAGGACGCCGGCAGCCATTCCTGCACGCAGTCTGAGCTGGAGAACGGACATAGCCCTGGGAGACCCAGACAGGGGATTCTGGCGACCACACACCCGCTGTTAAGCGGGCGGTAAGCAGCACCTAGGTGCTGACCCCACTAGTGCCACAGTGTTGTTTTGTGTACTTTTGTCTGTACCTATATATTGCACTGTACGGTCGCTTCTTGGCTTATACCCCTATATTGCTCTGAGGAGATAACAGCATGTCATCCGCAAAAAGCAAGGGTGCCAAGGCACGGGCTTTATATGCTGCCTGTACCGCATGTGGGGCTGATCTACCGGCAGGTTCCACTGACCCCCATTGTGTGCAATGTTCGGTCCCTGTGCCACTTCGTCAGCCGGAGTCTATGCTAGTAGTGGCCCAGGCAGAGACGCCTGTGAACCCTGCCCCGGTGACGGGGACAGACTTTGCAGTTTTTGCTGATAAGATGTCTGTGACTATGACAAAAATTCTAGAAACTTTGCAGTCCAGGCCGGTCACTCAGACCATGGGCACTGCTGATTCAATGTTCCCCGGTCCCCCTCAGTTGGAACTAATCCGTGCTCCAAGGGGGTCCCAGGCATCACAAGCTGAAGGCTCTGACTCGGACGACAGTCCCAGGCAGCCTAAGCGAGCTCGCTGGGAGAGACCCTCGGCGTCATCACGCTGGTCAGGGTCTCAGCGAGAGGATTCTCTGTATGATGAGACAGAGCTAGGTGATCAGGAGTCTAATCCTGAGACTGCTCTCAACCTGGATACCCCTGATGGTGACGCCATGGTGAATGATCTTATAGCGGCCATCAATAGACTGCTGGATATTTCTCCTCCAGCGGAGGAGGCAGCAGCACAGCAGGAGAAATTCCATTTCAGGTATCCCAAACGTAAATTGAGTACTTTTCTGGACCACGCTGACTTCAGAGAAGCAGTCCAGAAACACCATGCTTATCCAGATAAGCGTTTCTCCAAACGTCTTAAGGATACCCGTTATCCCTTTCCCCCTGACGTGGTCAAACGCTGGACCCAGTGTCCAAAGGTGGACCCCCCAATCTCCAGGCTTGCGGCTAGATCCATAGTTGCAGTGGAAGATGGGACTTCACTTAAAGATGCCAATGACAGACAGATGGACCTTTGGTTGAAATCTGTCTATGAAGCTATCGGCGCGTCGTTTGCTCCAGCATTCGCAGCCGTGTGGGCACTCCAAGCTATTTCAGCTGGTCTGGCACAGGTGGACTCTGTCATACGTCCATCAGTGCCGCAAGTGGCGTCCTTGACCTCGCAAATGTCTGCGTTTGCGACTTACGCTATCAATGCGGTCTTGGACTCTACCAGCCGTACGTCAATGGCGTCCGCCAACTCTGTGGTTTTACGCAGAGCCTTATGGTTAAAGGAATGGAAAGCAGATTCTGCTTCCAAAAAATGCTTAACCAGTTTGCCATTATCTCAAGACAGGCTGTTTGGTGAGCAATTGGCTGAAATCATTAAACAGTCCAAGGGTAAGGACTCTTCCTTACCCCAGCCCAGATCAAGCAAACCTCAACAGTGGAAGGGACAGTCGAGGTTTCGGTCCTTTCGAGGTTCGGGCAGGGCCCAATTCTCCTCGTCCAAAAGGACTCAGAAGGAGCAGAGGAGCTCAGATTCCTGGCGGACTCACTCACGCCCAAAGAAAGCAGCCGGAGGAACCGCTTCCAAGCCGGCTGCCTCATGACTTCGGCCTCCTCTCTCCGCATCCTCGGTCGGTGGCAGGCTCTCCCGCTTTTGCGGCATTTGGCTGCCACAGGTCAAGGACCGGTGGGTAACAGACATTTTGTCTCACGGGTACCGGATAGAGTTCAGTTCTCGTAGTCCGCCTCGGTTCTTCAGAACTTCCCCACATCCCGACCGAGCCGATGCTCTTCTGCAGGCGGTGTGCTCTCTAAGGGCAGAAGGAGGGGTGATCCCTGTTCCTCTTCAGGAACGAGGTCAAGGTTTTTACTCCAATCTGTTTGTGGTGCCAAAAAAGGACGGCTCTTTCCGTCCTGTTCTGGACCTAAAACTGCTCAACAAGCACGTGAAAACCAGGCGGTTCCGGATGGAATCTCTCCGCTCCGTCATTGCCTCGATGTCTCAAGGAGATTTCCTAGCATCAATAGACATCAAGGATGCTTATCTCCACGTGCCGATTGCTCCAGAGCATCAGCGTTTTCTACGCTTCGTTATAGGAGACGAACACCTTCAGTTCGTAGCCCTGCCATTTGGTCTGGCGACAGCCCCACGGGTTTTCACCAAGGTCATGGCAGCAGTGGTAGCAGTCTTGCACTCTCAGAGACACTCGGTGATCCCTTACTTGGACGATCTACTTGTCAAGGCACCCTCTCAAGAGGCATGCCAACACAGCCTGAACGTTGCGCTGGAGACTCTCCAGACTTTCGGGTGGATCATCAACTTTTCAAAGTCAAATCTGTCACCGACCCAATCACTAACATATCTTGGCATGGAGTTTCATACTCTCTCAGCGACAGTGAAGCTTCCGATGGACAAGCAGCGTTCACTACAGACAGGGGTGCACTCTCTCCTTCAAGGCCAGTCGCACCCCTTAAGACGCCTCATGCACTTCCTGGGGAAGATGGTAGCAGCAATGGAGGCAGTCCCGTTTGCGCAGTTTCATCTGCGCCCACTTCAATGGGACATTCTCCGCCAATGGGACGGGAAGTCGACGTCCTTGGACAGGAAAGTCTCCCTTTCCCAGACGGCCAAGGACTCTCTTCAATGGTGGCTTCTTCCCACCTCATTATCACAAGGAAGGTCCTTCCTACCCCCATCCTGGGCGGTGGTCACGACAGACGCGAGTCTGTCAGGGTGGGGAGCAGTTTTTCTCCACCACAGGGCTCAGGGTACGTGGACTCAGCAGGAGTCCACCCTTCAGATCAATGTTCTGGAAATCAGGGCAGTGTATCTTGCCCTACAAGCCTTCCAGCAGTGGCTGGAAGGAAAGCAGATCCGAATTCAGTCGGACAACTCCACAGCGGTGGCATACATCAACCACCAAGGCGGGACACGCAGTCGGCAAGCCTTCCAGGAAGTCCGGCGGATTCTGATGTGGGTGGAAGCCACGGCCTCCACCATATCCGCAGTTCACATCCCCGGCGTAGAAAACTGGGAAGCGGACTTCCTCAGTCGCCAGGGTATGGACGCAGGGGAATGGTCCCTTCACCCGGATGTGTTTCAGGAAATCTGTCGCCGCTGGGGAAGGCCGGACGTCGACCTAATGGCGTCCCGGCACAACAACAAGGTCCCAACTTTCATGGCACGGTCTCGCGATCACAGAGCTCTGGCGGCAGACGCCTTAGTGCAAGATTGGTCGCAGTTCCAGCTGCCCTATGTTTTTCCCCCTCTGGCACTCTTGCCCAGAGTGCTACGCAAGATCAGGTCCGATTGCCGCCGCGTCCTGCTCGTCGCCCCAGACTGGCCGAGGAGGTCGTGGTATCCGGATCTGTGGCATCTCACGGTCGGCCAACCGTGGGCGCTACCAGACCGGCCAGACTTACTGTCACAAGGGCCGTTTTTCCATCTGAATTCTACGGCCCTGAACCTGACTGTGTGGCCATTGAGTCCTGGATACTAGCATCTTCAGGATTATCTCAAGGGGTCGTGGCCACCATGAGACAGGCTAGGAAGCCCACGTCTGCTAAGATCTACCACAGAACGTGGAAGATTTTCTTATCCTGGTGCTCGGCACAGGGAGTGTCCCCCTGGCCATTTGCATTGCCTACCTTTCTTTCCTTCCTGCAATCTGGTTTGGAAAAAGGCTTATCGCTCGGCTCACTTAAAGGGCAAGTCTCAGCGCTATCGGTATTTTTTCAAAAGCGTCTAGCACGACTTCCTCAGGTACGCACGTTCCTGCAGGGGGTTTGTCACATCGTCCCTCCGTACAAACGGCCGTTAGATCCATGGGATCTGAACAGGGTACTAGTTGCTCTCCAGAAGCCGCCCTTCGAGCCTCTGAAGGCTGTTTCACTTTCTCGACTCTCACAGAAAGTGGCCTTTCTGGTAGCGGTCACGTCTCTTCGGAGGGTATCCGAGCTGGCAGCGCTGTCATCCAAAGCTCCCTTCCTGGTTTTTCACCAGGACAAGGTAGTGCTGCGCCCGATTCAGGAGTTTCTCCCTAAGGTGGTATCCTCTTTTCATCTCAATCAGGATATCTCCTTACCTTCCTTTTGTCCTCATCCAGTTCATCGGTATGAAAAGGATTTGCATTTGTTGGATCTCGTGAGAGCACTCAGAATCTACATTTCCCGCACGGCGCCCCTGCGCCGCTCGGATGCACTCTTTGTCCTTGTCGCTGGTAAGCGCAAAGGATCGCAGGCTTCCAAATCCACCCTGGCTCGATGGATCAAGGAACCAATTCTTGAAGCCTACCGTTCTGCTGGGCTTCCGGTTCCATCAGGGCTAAAGGCCCATTCTACCAGAGCCGTGGGTGCGTCCTGGGCATTACGACACCAGGCTACGGCTCAACAGGTGTGCCAGGCAGCTACCTGGTCGAGTCTGCACACTTTCACCAAACATTATCAGGTGCATACCTACGCTTCGGCGGACGCCAGCCTAGGTAGAAGAGTCCTGCAGGCGGCGGTTGCCTCCTCGTAGGGGAGGGCTGTTTTGCAGCTCTAACTTGAGGTATTAATTTACCCACCCAGGGACTGCTTTTGGACGTCCCAATCGTCTGGGTCTCCCAATGGAGCGCCGAAGAAGAAGGGAATTTTGTTACGTACCGTAAATTCCTTTTCTTCTAGCTCCAATTGGGAGACCCAGCACCCGCCCTGTTTCCTTCGGGATTTTTGGTTTTTTCGGGTACACATGTTGTTCATGTTGAACGGTTTCAGTTCTCCGATGTTACTTCGGATTGAATTTGTTTAAACCAGTTATTGGCTTTCCTCCTTCTTGCTTTAGCACTAAAACTGAGCAGCCCGTGATCCCACGGGGGGTGTATAGCCAGAAGGGGAGGGGCCTTACACTTTTTAGTGTAATGCTTTGTGTGGCCTCCGGAGGCAGTAGCTATACACCCAATCGTCTGGGTCTCCCAATTGGAGCTAGAAGAAAAGGAATTTACGGTAAGTAACAAAATTCCCTTCTTTATTATTTATTAAAATATCAGCTCGGAAAATGACGTGAAATTCTCCCAGGTTAGTATCGCTCTGTGCTCGTGTGATGCGCAGGATTGTGCGAGCTGTGGAAAGTGTTTGTTCGGCTCAAAATTTACTTAAATCCAGCATTAAGAGATGTCTTGTTCATGGAGAATTAAAAAAAAAAACTTACAACACTGCCCACCCACCTCCAGGAATGTTTTGCTTTTAGCCCATAGCAAAACATTTCCGGAGATGGATAGCCGGTGTTGGGTTTTTTTTCTATTAACTCTGGATGTAAGCAAAATTTAAGCTGAACAAACACTTTCCGCAGCTCGCACAATGCATTTCACTGTAAAAAAGAGCACCTAGGGTCTTATCCAGTGTTGAGGAGGGAAAGAAGAAGTAATTGGTGGGCTCACCTGGTTGAAATCGTAATGTGCAAGTAATTATAGGCCTGCTGCAGATCCCAGAGCAATGGAGATGAGAGTTTTGAATATAATCTGAACCTTACTCCATTAAACTATATAAGCACTAACAGGGACGATAGAAGCGTTTTTAGAATTCTTTTTTTAAATGCCGTATTGGTGGGGGTAGTCCCAGGTAACTGAACACAATCAACCCTTCCCAACTGCCTTTTTTGATTCACTCTGTCAACTTTACTCGATTAAACTATATAAGCAGTAATAAGGAACGATAGAAGCGGTTTTAGAATTCACCCTTTAAAATGACATTTCTTCGTCGCTCTATTGGGAGACCCAGACGATTGGGTGTATAGCACTGCCTCCGGAGGCCACACAAAGCAATTACACTAAAAAGTGTAAGGCCCCTCCCCTTCTGGCTATACACCCCCAGTGGGATCACTGGCTCACCAGTTTTCTGCTTTGTGCGAAGGAGGTCAGACATCCACGCATAGCTCCACTGTTTGTAGTCAGCAGTAGCTGCTGGCTATATCGGATGGAAGAAAAGAGGGCCCATATGGGGCCCCCAGCATGCTCCCTTCTCACCCGCGGTGGTGCTTGTAAGGTTGAGGTACCTATTGCTGGTACAGAGGCTGGAGCCCACATGCTGTTTTCCTTCCACATCCCCTGGAGGGCTCTGTGGAAGTGGGATCTTGCCGGCCCCCAAGCCCTGGGGCCGGGCTCCATCCACAGACCCAGAGAACCTGCTGGATTTGGAGCGGGAGTGCCGTTCAGGGACAAGGCCCTGCAACCCTCAGGTACTCTGTGTCCCCGGCAGGCACGGACACTCTCAGGCTTGCTGAGCGTTATAGTGCGCCGGGGACAGTAGCGCTGTGCGCCGGGGTTAGGTCACTGCAGCTTTGCTGAGTGACGTTTCATGTTGGGAACTACTGCGCCGACCGCTCCTGGAGCGGCGGCGCAGCTGCGACTTGTATTGCGCCGGGGACTTTGCGCCGACCGCGCTTTTACGGCGGCGGCGCTTCTAACTTTAGCCCCCGGCTTCTGCGGCCTAGTGCCGCTTCGTTCCCGCCCCCACCCTGTCAATCAGGGTAGGGGAGAGACGCTGCTCAATTAACAGCGCCGAGGGCTGGAGCTTTATTTACATGCTCCAGCCCTCTCACTAGGCACAGGGGGAAGCAGACTTCCCGCTCTTCGTCGGTGTACGCCCAGGGCCCGCCCCCCCTCTCCACAAGGACGCCGGCAGCCATTACACATGCGGCTGGCTGGGGAAAGGCAGCAGGCTCTGGGAGACCCAGACTAGAGGGATTTCTGGCGTCCACACACCGCTCCTAAGCGGGTGGTAAGCTGCACTTTAGTGCTGGCCCCACTAGTGCCTCAGTGTTATATTAGTGTACTTTTTTCTTGGTACCATATATATATATAGTTGCACTGTAAGGTCGCTTCTTGGCTGGACACCCTGTACTGCTCTGAGGAGGCAGCAACATGTCATCCGCAAAACGCAAGGGTGCCAAGGCACAGGCTGTGTACACTGTTTGTACTGCATGTGGGGCTGATCTACCGGCAGGCTCCAAAGACTCACATTGTGTTCAATGTTCAATCCCAGTGGCACTTCGTCAGCCAGAGCCTAATGTGGTGGTAGCCCAGGCTGAGGCGCCCGTGAACCCTGCCCCGGTGACGGGGACAGACTTTGCAGTTTTTGCTGATAAAATGTCTGTGACTATGGCAAAAATCCTGGAGACCTTGCAGTCCAGGCCAGTTGCTCAGGCCATGGACACTGCTGTGTCTATGCTCCCCGGTCCCCCTCAGTTGGAACTAATCCGTACTTCAAGGGGGTCTCAAGCATCACAGGCTGAAGTCTCTGACTCAGATGACAGTCCCAGGCAGCCTAAGCGAGCTCGCTGGGAAAGACCCTCCACGTCATCACACTGCTCAGGGTCTCAGCGACAAGAGTCTCTCTGTGATGAGACTGAGGAAGGTGACCAGGATTCTAATCCTGAGGCCCCTCTCAATCTGGATGCCCCTGATGGTGACGCCATGGTTAATGACCTTATATCGGCAATTAATAGGCTGTTGGATATTTCTCCCCCAGCCCCTTCTGCAGAGGAGGCAGCTGCACAGCAGGAGAAGTTCCATTTCCTATATCCCAAGCGTAAATTAAGTGTTTTTTTGGACCACTCTGATTTCAGAGAATCGATCCAGAAACACGACGCTCATCCAGACAAGCGTTTCTCTAAACGTTCTAAGGATACCCGTTATCCTTTTCCCTCTGAGGTAGCCAAACGCTGGACCCAGTGTCCAAAGGTGGATCCCCCAATTTCCAAGCTTGCGGCTAGATCCATAGTCGCAGTAGAGGATGGCGCTTCACTTAAAGATGCCAACGACAGACAGATGGACCTTTGGTTGAAATCTGTCTATGAATCTATCGGCGCGTCGTTTGCTCCAGCATTCGCGGCCGTGTGGGCACTCCAAGCTATTTCAGCTGGTTTAGCACAGGTGGATGCTTTCATACATCCAGCAGTGCCGCAAGTGGCGTCCCTAACTTCGCAAATGTCTGCGTTTGCGACCTATGCTATCAATGCTGTCCTAGAATCTACGAGCCGTACCGCTATGGCGTCCGCCAATTCTGTGGTTTTGCGCAGAGCCTTGTGGTTAAAGGACTGGAAAGCAGATGCTGGTTCCAAAAAATGCTTAACCAGCTTGCCATTATCTAGAGACAGACTGTTTGGTGAGCCATTGGCTGAAATCATAAAACAGTCCAAGGGTAAGGACTCTTCCTTACCACAGCCCAGAGCAAGTAAACCTCAACAGAAAAAGTGGCAGTCGAGGTTTCGGTCCTTTCGTGGCTCGGGCAAGGCCCAATTCTCCTCGTCCAAAAGGACTCAGAAAGAACAAGGGAACTCAGATTCCTGGCGGGCTCACTCACGCCCCAGGAAAGCAAATGGAGGAACCGCTTCCAAAGCGGCTACCTCATGACTTTCGGCCTCCTCCCTCCGCATCCTCGGTCGGTGGCAGGCTCTCCCGCTTTTGCGACATTTGGCTGTCTCAGGTCAAAGACCGGTGGGTAACAGACATTCTGTCTCGCGGGTACAGAATCGAGTTCAGTTCTCGGCCTCCACTTCGGTTCTTCAGAACCTCCCCACACCCCAACCGAGCAGATGCCCTGCTGCAGGCGGTGGACTCTCTAAGAGCAGAAGGAGTCGTGATCCCTGTCCCCCCTCTCGAACGGGGGCGAGGATTTTACTCCAATCTCTTTGTGGTTCCAAAAAAGGACGGCTCCTTCCGTCCTGTTCTGGACCTAAAACTACTCAACAAGCATGTGAACGCCAGGCGGTTCCGGATGGAATCCCTCCGCTCAGTCATTGCCTCTATGTCTCAAGGAGATTTCCTAGCATCAATAGACATCAAGGATGCTTATCTCCACGTGCCGATTGCTACAGAGCACCAATGCTTCCTACGCTTCGTGATAGGAGACGACCATCTTCAGTTCGTAGCTCTGCCATTTGGTCTGGCGACAGCCCCTCGGGTGTTCACCAAGATCATGGCGGCAGTGGTAGCAGTCTTGCACTCTCACGGACACTCTGTGATCCCTTACTTGGACGATCTACTGGTCAAGGCACCCTCTCAAGAGGCATGCCGACTCAGCCTGAATGTTGCACTGGAGACTCTCCAGGCGTTCGGGTGGATCATCAACTTCCCAAAGTCAAATCTGTCACCGGCCCAATCACTAACGTATCTTGGCATGGAGTTTCATACTCTCTCAGCGATAGTGAAACTTCCGCTGGACAAGCAGCGGTCTCTACAGACTGGGGTGCAGGCTCTCCTTCAAAGTCAGCCGCACTCCTTAAGACGCCTCATGCACTTCCTCGGGAAGATGGTGGCGGCAATAGAGGCGGTTCCGTTTGCGCAGTTTCATCTGCGTCCACTTCAATGGGACATTCTCCGCCAATGGGACGGGAAGTCAACATCCCTGGACAGGAAGGTCTCCCTTTCCCAGACAGCCAAAGACTCTCTGCAGTGGTGGCTTCTTCCCACCTCATTATCACAGGGAAGATCCTTCCTACCACCGTCTTGGGCGGTGGTCACGACAGATGCGAGTCTGTCAGGGTGGGGAGCAGTCTTTCTCCACCACAGGGCTCAGGGTACGTGGTCTCAGCAGGAGTCCACCCTTCAGATCAATGTTCTGGAAATCAGAGCAGTGTATCTTGCCCTACTAGCCTTCCAGCAGTGGCTGGAAGGAAGGCAGATCCGAATTCAGTCGGACAACTCCACAGCGGTGGCATACATCAACCACCAAGGGGGGACACGCAGTCGGCAAGCCTTCCAGGAAGTCCGGAGGATTCTGATGTGGGTGGAAGCCACAGCCTCCACCATATCCGCGGTTCACATCCCCGGCGTAGAAAACTGGGAAGCAGACTTCCTCAGTCGCCAGGGCATGGACGCAGGGGAATGGTCCCTTCACCCAGACGTGTTTCAGGAAATCTGTCGCCGCTGGGGGGTGCCGGACGTCGACCTAATGGCGTCACGGCACAACAACAAGGTCCCAACCTTCATGGCACGGTCTCGCGATCAAAGAGCGCTGGCGGCAGACGCCCTAGTGCAAGATTGGTCGCAGTTCCGGCTCCCTTATGTGTTTCCACCTCTGGCACTCCTGCCCAGAGTGCTACGCAAAATCAGATCCGATTGCAGCCGCGTCATACTTGTCGCCCCAGACTGGCCGAGGAGGGCGTGGTATCCGGATCTGTGGCAGCTCACGGTCGGCCAACCGTGGGCACTCCCAGACCGACCAGACTTACTGTCCCAAGGGCCGTTTTTCCATCGGAATTCTGCGGCCCTGAACCTGACTGTGTGGCCATTGAGTCCTGGATCCTAACGTCTTCAGGATTGTCCCAAGGGGTCGTTGCCACCATGAGACAGGCTAGGAAGCCCACGTCTGCTAAGATCTACCACAGAACGTGGAGGATATTTTTATCCTGGTGCTCTGCTCAGGGAGTGTCTCCCTGGCCATTTGCATTGGCTACCTTTCTTTCTTTCCTGCAATCTGGGTTAGAAAAAGGTTTGTCGCTCGGCTCCCTTAAAGGTCAGGTCTCGGCGCTATCCGTCTTTTTTCAGAGGCGTTTGGCACGCCTTCCTAAGGTGCGCACGTTCCTACAGGGGGTTTGCCATATCGTACCCCCGTACAAGCGGCCGTTAGATCCATGGGATCTGAACAGGGTACTAGTTGCCCTCCAGAAGCCGCCTTTCGAGCCTCTGAAGGAGGTTTCACTTTCTAGACTATCACAGAAAGTTGCTTTTCTGGTAGCGATCACATCTCTTCGGAGAGTGTCTGAGCTGGCAGCACTATCATCCAAGGCTCCCTTCCTGGTCTTCCACCAGGACAAGGTAGTGCTGCGTCCTATTCAGGAGTTTCTCCCGAAGGTGGTATCCTCTTTTCATCTTAATCAGGATATCTCTTTGCCTTCGTTTTGTCCTCATGCAGTTCATCGGTATGAGAAGGATTTACATTTGTTAGATCTGGTGAGAGCACTCAGAATCTACATTTCCCGCATGGCGCCCTTGCGCCGTTCGGATGCACTCTTTGTCCTTGTCGCTGGTAAGCGCAAAGGGTCGCAGGCTTCTAAAGCCACCCTGGCTCGATAAATCAAAGAACCAATTCTTGAAGCCTACCGTTCTGCTGGGCTTCCGGTTCCATCAGGGCTGAAGGCCCATTCTACCAGAGCCGTGGGTGCGTCCTGGGCATTACGACACCAGGCTACGGCTCAACAGGTGTGCCAGGCAGCTACCTGGTCGAGTCTGCACACTTTCACCAAACATTATCAGGTGCATACCTATGCTTCGGCGGACGCCAGCCTAGGTAGAAGAGTCCTGCAGGCGGCAGTTGCCTCCCCGTAGGGGAGGGCTGTCTTGCAACTCTAACATGAGGTATTTCTTTACCCACCCAGGTACTGCTTTTGGACGTCCCAATCGTCTGGGTCTCCCAATAGAGCGACGAAGAAGAAGGGAATTTTGTTACTTACCGTAAATTCCTTTTCTTCTAGCTCTTATTGGGAGACCCAGCACCCGCCCTGTTGTCCTTCGGGATTGTTGGTTTGTTTGCGGGTACACATGTTGTTCATGTTGAACGGTTTTCAGTTCTCCGATGTTACTCGGAGAGAATTTGTTTAAACCAGTTATTGGCTTTCCTCCTTCTTGCTTTTGCACTAAAACTGGTGAGCCAGTGATCCCACTGGGGGTGTATAGCCAGAAGGGGAGGGGCCTTACACTTTTTAGTGTAATTGCTTTGTGTGGCCTCCGGAGGCAGTGCTATACACCCAATCGTCTGGGTCTCCCAATAAGAGCTAGAAGAAAAGGAATTTACGGTAAGTAACAAAATTCCCTTCTTTGGTGGTGGAAGCACCAAGTAATTGAACATTAAATTGTTAAACACTCTGTTGACCTTACTCCATTAAACTTTATAAGCACTAACCAGCTGAGAGCAGCAATTTTAGAATTCCATCTTTAAAATGGCATTTTGTTTTGTGAAGTAGGTAATTTAACGAAATCAATCATGTCTAAATACCTTTTTAAACTCACTGGACCCTAAACAGATATATCGCCCTGCACTAACATGCTCTAATAGCAGCAGTTATGGAATAATCCCTTTAAAATTTCATCTTCTTTGTAGCAGTAGTGGGTCATTTAAAACAATCAAGGTAGGCTAAATGCCTTTTTACACAAATTGTACCCTAATCAGACATCTCGCCCTGCACTACACTCAGCTTTCAGCAGTCTTGTGATTTAGTCCTGAAATGGCCTGTTTGTTGCATTGTCCAGCAGGTCCTGCCACACACTAAAGGGGGCTTTACACGCTGCGATATCACTACGGAGATATCGTCGGGGTCACCGTGGTTGTGACGCACATCCGGCCTCATTAGCGAGATCGCAGTGTGTGCAGGAGTGTGACTCCTCTGAGCGCCCATAAACGATCGCAAAAGAGGGAAAAATCACCCTGCACTAACATGCTCTAATAGCAGGTATTCTCAGGATGGGGAGCTCCATGTTATGGGGAGCCCCCCAGCCTAACAATATCAGCCAGCAGCCGCCCGGAATTGCCGCATCCATTAGATGCGACAGTCCTGGGACTTTACCCGGCTCATCCCAAATTGCCCTGGTGCGGTAGCAATCGGGGTAATAAGGGGTTAATCATGGCAGGCGTCTATGAGACACCCCAATGATTAACCTGTAGGTGAAAGTAAATAAACACATACACCCGAAAAAATACTTTATTTGGAATAAAAGACAAAAAAAAACCCTCTCTTTCACCATTTTATTAAATTCCCCAAATACTCCTCCAGGTCCGACGTAATCCACAGAGGTCCCACGACGCTATCAGCTCTGCTACATGAAGCTGACAGGAGCGGCAGTAGAACACCGCCGCTCCCGGGAGCTCCATGCAGCAACTGAAGGAAGTCGCGCTGTCAGCGGTGACGTCACTGAGGTAATGGCGGGGCATGTTCGGTGATGATGCGTGCGAGAGTGCCTGCATGTGCGGTGGTGATGCGTGCGAGAGTGCCTGCATGTGCGGTGATGATGCGTGCGATAGTGCCTGTGTGTGCGGTGATGATGGGGGCTGTAGTGCCCATGTGTGTGGTGATGGGGTGGGCGGTAGTGCCGGTTTTTTGTGCGCTGATGATGGGGTCGCTCTCTCAGCATTAAAAAAAAAAACAAAAAACGTTTTTTACCGGATCCGTCGCATCACTTTTTACACAATCTGAGACGGATCCGTTGCAGCAGGCACAAACTGAATTGTGCCTGATTGCAAAATACTGATGTGTGAAAGCAGCCTTAATGCGTCATCTAATCTACTTGCCTCTGATTGGCCAGTGGCTGCCATTGGACTAGTGCAGATAGAACATAAATAAGACGTTCATCTGAAATAAAGCAGGGAGCAGTGACGGCTGCGGACCCTGCACCAGTCGGGATCGTCAAGGGGTGCACTTGCCTGTGAGCCGCAAGAAGCAGCCTGGGAGCGGCCCGCGGACTGCGTGTTTGAGACCTCCGCTCTTGTGGAAAGGATTTTCTTTGTCGCATCATACTAACGTCTATAAAAAATTCTGCCCTTTGGCAGCACAACACAAAGCACATACACAAAGCAAAATTAAAAAGGGCTAGCAAACATTTCAATTCTTTCAATGTACATTTTTCTCTAGCTAAAAAATCTATGAATATGAATTTTAGCTTAATTAACATGCGCACGATGCTTCTTTTTCGTGTTCACAAACTGCAGCCAAAACTGCACCTTGTCAGAAAGAGCCTGGAAATGTCACAAAAAATGTAGGTGCTTTTTTGGTGCGTTTTTGCTGCTTTTTTGGTGCGTTTTTGGCAGCAGTTTTGTCAACAATTGTTTCATGTATTTTTCAGTTCATACAAGCCCATAATGCTTGTCTTGATCCGGCAAAATTTGCTTGTCCGGCGGCCGGATGGAACGTTGAGGGGAACGTTTTTGTACCCGGCAAAAATACGGGTCTGGTGGGGTGTTTTATAATGATAGCCTATGGACGCCGGATCATATGACGAAAGCCGGCGCCGGTTTCGTTTTTGGGCATGCCCAGACTGTGTGTAAATAGTTTCTCTGTCGGTCAGTCTCTCCCTCCCTCCCTCCTTTATACTCATCAATCACTGGCGCGGCACTGCACGGCTGTCACACTGCTCTGGCGGCTTCTCCTCTTTTGAAAATGCCGGCTGCTCATTATTCCATCACATTTTCCCTGCTTCCCGCGCCCACCGGCGCCTATGATTGGTTGCAGTGCGACGCCCCCCCCCCCCCGAGTGACAGGTGTCTCACTGCACCCAATCACAGCAGCCGGTGGGCGTGTCACTATGGCGCATAGAAATAAATAAATAAATTAAAAAAACGCCGTGCGGTCCCCCCAATTTCAATGCCAGACAGATAAAGCCATACGGCTGAAGGCTGGTATTCTCAGGATGGGGAGCTCCACGTTATGGGGAGCCCCCCAGCCTAACAATATCAGTCAGCAGCCGCCCAGAATGGCCGCATCCATTAGATGCGGTTGTTCTGGGACAGTACCCGGCTCTTCCCAATTTGCCCTGGTGCGTTGGCAAATCGGGGTAATAAGGAGTTATTGGCAGCCCATAGCTGCCAATAAGTCCTAGATTAATCATGTCAGGCGTCTCCCCGAGATACCTTCCATGATTAATCTGTAAGTTACAGTAAATAAACACACACTTGAAAAAATCCTTTATTAGAAATAAAAAACACTAACAAATTCCCTCGTTCTCCCATTTAATAAGCCCGACAAAGCCCTCCATGTCCGGCGTAATCCAGGATGGTCCAGCGTCGCTTCCAGCTCTGCTGCATGGAGGTGACCGGAGCAGCAGCAGACACCGCCGCTCCTGTCAGCTCCACGCAGCAAATGAAGACAGCCGCGGGATGAACTGATGATGTCATTGAAGTTACCCACGGCCACCGCTGAATCCAGCGGTGGCCGCGAGTAACCTCAGTGACAGCTCATCTGATCGCGCGGCTCACCTCATTTGGTGGCTCTGGCAGCTGAAAACATTGATTTTCCCCTCTCGCTGCTGCCGCCGCTGATAGTCACGTCCTCCACATCATCTCCCCTGTGCGTGCACGCTGGAGACAACGGTACTTCGGGGAACACGTGGAGGACGGAACTATGAGCGGCGGCGGCAGCGAGAAGGGGTCCATTATCTCCCCTGTGCGTGCATGCTGGGGACAGCGGTACTTCGGGGAACACGTGGAGGACGGGACTATCAGCGGCAGCGAGAGGGGGATGGACATTGGCAGCTGAAAACATTGATTTTTCCCCTCTCGCTGCCGCCGACGCTGATAGTCCCGTCCTCCACGTGTTCCCCGAATACCGTGTCCCCAGCGTGCACGCACAGGGGAGATGATGGGCCCCTTTTCGCTGCCGCCGCCGCTGATAGTCCCGTCCTCCACGTGTTCCCCGAAGTACCGTGTCCCCAGCGTGCACGCACAGGGGAGATGATGGACCCCTCTCGCTGCCGCCGCCGCTGATAGTCCCGTCCTCCACATCATTTCCCCTGTGCGTGCACGCTGGGGACAGTGGTACTTCGGGGAACACGTGGAGGACGGGACTATCAGTGGAAATTTTGGTAATATACTTACCAATTCAATCAGCTTCCTTACATTAATCTGCATACGTTGATACCAGGTCATGTCTTCTGCTGCACTCCAAAGTTCTGCTCCTACACTATTTAGCATGGAACAATGGGGTTTCCACTTGCCTGTTACCTCACTTCCTGACAAATCACCTGCGTTTTTGGTACCAAAAATGCAGGTAAAAGGCAGGTAAAATGCACCACTTTTGATAGCATGCATTGTTCCTGCGTTTTCTTCAGCGCTCTATTGGGAGACCCAGACGATTGGGGTATAGCTACTGCCCTCTGGAGGCCACACAAAGCACTACATTAAAAGTGCAAGGCCCCTCCCCCTCTGGCTATACCCCCCCGTGGTATCACGGGTTCTCCAGTTTTAGCTTTGTGTGCGAAGGAGGTCAGACATTCCATGCATAGCTCCACAGATTTTAGTCAGCAGCAGCTGCTGACTGTTTCGGATGGAAGAAAAGAGGACACATATAGTGTCCCCAGCATGCTCCCTTCTCACCCCTGGATGGTGTTGTAAGGTTGAGGTACCTATTGCTGGTACAGGGCTGGAGCCTGACATGCTGTTTTCCTTCCACATCCCCTGGTAGGGCTCTGTGGAAGTGGGATCCTGCCGGCCTCTCAGCTCTGATGCCGGGCTCCATCCACAGACCCATTAGAACCTGATGGATTCGGAGCAGGAGTACGATCAGGGACAGGCCCTGCATCATACAGGTACTCTGTGTCCCCGGCAGGCACAGACACACTCCGGGCTGGCTGGGTGTTGTAGTGCGCCGGGGACCGCAATGTTGGAGTTAGTGTCCCTACAGATTACTGGGGGATTGTTTGTGTTTGGGAACGCAGCGCCGACCCCCTCTGGACCGGGCGGCGCTGCTGTGACTTGTGGTGCGCCGGGGATCCGCCGTCCGCGCTTTTACGGCGGCGGCGGTTATAAATTTAGTCCCCGGCTTTTTGGGCCTAGGACGCCGGCAGCTCCGTTTCGTTCCCGCCCCCACCCTGTCATTCAGGGTAGGGGAGAGACGCTGTTCGCTAGCAGCGACGAGGGCTGGAGCCTGTTTTACATGCTCCAGCCCTCTCACTTGGCACAGAGGGAAGCAGGCTTCCCGCTCTTGGCCAGGAACGCCCAGGGCCCGCCCCCCTTTCTCTCTCGAGACGCCGGCAGCCATTACATGCATGCCTGGCTGGAGGAAGGACGCAAGGCTCTGGGAGACCTGGACTAGGGGCTATCTGGCGACCACACACCCGCTTTTTAAGCGGGCGGTAAGCGATTTTTTCTGTGCTGGTCCCTCTAGTGCCTCACTGTGTATCAGTGTACTGGGTACAGATATATAGTTATTGTATTACTTGCACTGTGAGGTGCGCTTCTGGCTGCATATCCCAGATCGCTCTGTGGAAGCAGCAACATGTCATCCTCAAAACGCAAGGCGGCCAAGGCAAAAAGGGCTGTGTATACTGCGTGTGCTGCATGTGGGGCTAATCTACCAGCAGGCTCCGATGACCCCCATTGTGTGCAATGCTCCGACCCGGTGCTGCTTCGCCAACCGGAGTCAGGAGAGGTAGCGACCCAGGCTGAGACGCTTGTAAGTTCTGCCCCGGTGACAGGGACAGACTTTGCAGTTTTTGCAGATAATATGTCTGTATCTATGGCAAAAATCCTTGAGACCTTGCAATCTATGCATGGGGCGCAGTCTCTGGGCACGGCGAGGCCTCTGTCCTCAGGTCCCCCTTACTTGGAATGTATCCAGCCCACAGGGGGGTCCCCGGCTTCTCAGGCCGAGGATTATGACTCAGATGATGGCCCCAGCCACCCTAAGCGAGCTCGCTGGGAAAGACCCTCGACGTCTTCACACTGCTCAGGGTCTCAGCGCAATCAGTCTCCCTGTAATGTGTCTGATGAGAGTGATCAGGAATCCACTCCTGGAACCCCTCTCAACCTGGATACTCCGGATGGGGATGCCATGGTAAACGACCTTATCTCAGCCATCAATAGGCTGTTGGATATTTCTCCCCCAGCCCCTTCAGCAGAAGAGGCGGCTGCGGAGCAGGAAAAGTTTCGTTTCCTTTATCCCAAGCGTAAATTGAGTGCTTTGTTAGATCACTCTGACTTCAGAGAATCAATCCAGAAGCACGACGCTCACCCAGAAAGGCGTTTCTCTAAACGATCTAAAGATACGCGTTTCCCTTTCCCCCCTGAGGTGGTCAAGCGCTGGACACAGTGTCCAAAGGTAGACCCCCCGATTTCCAAACTTGCAGCTAGATCCATAGTTGCAGTGGAGGATGGCGCTTCACTTAAAGATGCCAATGACAGACAGATGGACCTTTGGTTAAAATCTGTCTATGAAGCTATAGGCGCGTCGTTTGCTCCGGCATTCGCAGCCGTATGGGCACTCCAGGCTATTTCAGCTGGCTTAGCAAAAGTGGATGCTATCATGCATCCAGCAGTGCCGCAAGTGGCGCACCTTACCACGCAGATGTCGGCGTTTGCGTCTTACGCTATCAATGCGGTCCTAGAATCTACCAGTCGCACCTCAATGGCGTCCGCCAATTCGGTAGTTTTGCGCAGAGCCTTGTGGTTAAAGGACTGGAAAGCAGATGCTGGTTCCAAAAAATGTTTAACCAGTTTGCCTTTGTCTAGAGATAGACTGTTTGGCGAGCCATTGGCTGACATCATTAAGCAGTCCAAGGGTAAAGACTCCTCTTTACCACAACCCAGAACATCCAAACCTCAGCAGAAAAAGTGGCAGCAGAGGTTTCAGTCCTTTCGAGGTTCGGGCAAGACACCATTTACCTCGTCCAAAGGGACTCAGAGGACGCAAAGAAACTCAGATTCGTGGCGGACTCACACACGCCCCAAGAAAGCAAATGGAGGTACCGCTTCCAAAGCGGCTACCTCATGACTTCCAGCCCCCCCCCTCCGCATCGCCGGTCGGGGGCAGGCTCTCCCGCTTTTCCGGCATTTGGATGTCACAGGTCAAAGACCGGTGGGTGACGGACATTTTGTCTCGCGGGTACAGAATCGAGTTCAATTCTCGTCCTCCAGCTCGGTTCTTCAGAACCTCCCCACATCCAGACCGAGCAGATGCTCTGCTGCAGGCGGTGGATTCCCTAAAAGCGGAAGGAGTGGTTATCCCAGTCCCTCCTCAGGAACAAGGGCAAGGGTTTTACTCCAATCTCTTTGTGGTTCCAAAAAAGGACGGCTCGTTCCGTCCTGTTCTGGACCTAAAACGGCTCAACAAACATGTGCACGCCAGGAGGTTCCGGATGGAAACCCTCCGCTCTGTCATTGCCTCAATGTCCAGAGGAGACTTCCTTGCCTCAATAGACATCAAAGATGCTTATCTCCACGTGCCAATTGCTACAGAACATCAACGTTTTCTACGTTTTGTGATAGGAGACGACCATTTTCAGTTCGTAGCTCTTCCATTTGGTCTGGCGACAGCCCCACGGGTCTTCACCAAGGTCATGGCGGCGGTGGTAGCAGTCTTGCACTCTCAGGGACACTCGGTGATCCCTTACCTAGACGACTTATTGGTCAAAGCTCCCTCTCAGGAGGCATGTCAGCACAGCCTGAATGCTACGCTGGAGACTCTACAGTCTTTCGGATGGATCATCAACTTTCCAAAGTCGATCCTATCACCGACTCAGTCACTAACGTATCTTGGCATGGAGTTTCATACTCTAGCAGCGATAGTGAAGCTTCCGCTGGACAAGCAGCGGTCACTGCAGACAGGGGTACAATCTCTTCTGCAGGGCCAGTTGCATCCCTTGCGGCGCCTAATGCATTTCCTAGGGAAGATGGTGGCAGCCATGGAAGCAGTTCCCTTTGCGCAGTTTCATCTGCGCCCACTTCAATGGGACATTCTCCGCCAATGGGACGGGAAGTCAACGTCCCTGGACAGGAAAGTCTCGCTTTCCCAGACGGCCAGGGACTCTCTACAATGGTGGCTCCTTCCCACCTCATTATCTCAGGGAAGATCCTTTCTGCCCCCATCCTGGGCAGTAGTTACGACAGATGCGAGTCTGTCGGGGTGGGGAGCAGTGTTTCTCCACCACAGGGCTCAGGGGACGTGGACTCCGCAGGAGTCCACCCTTCAGATCAATGTTCTGGAAATCAGAGCAGTGTATCTTGCCCTACTGGCCTTCCAGCAGTGGCTGGAAGGAAAGCAGATCCGAATCCAATCGGACAACTCCACAGCGGTGGCATACATCAACCACCAAGGAGGGACGCGCAGTCGGCAAGCCTTCCAAGAAGTCCGGCGCATTCTAATGTGGGTGGAGGACAGAGCATCCACCATATCCGCGGTTCACATCCCAGGCGTAGAAAACTGGGAAGCAGACTTCCTCAGTCGCCAGGGCATGGACGCAGGGGAATGGTCCCTTCACCCGGACGTGTTTCAGGAAATCTGTCGCCGCTGGGGAGTGCCGGACGTCGACCTAATGGCATCCCGGCACAACAACAAGGTCCCGGCATTCATGGCGAGGTCGCGCGATCAAAGAGCTCTGGCGGCAGACGCCTTGGTTCAAGATTGGTCGCAGTTTCAGCTCCCTTACGTGTTTCCGCCTCTGGCGCTCTTGCCCAGAGTGCTACGCAAGATCAGATCCGAGTGCAGCCGCATCATACTCGTCGCTCCAAACTGGCCGAGGAGGTCGTGGTATCCGGATCTGTGGCATCTCACGATCGGTCGACCGTGGTCACTGCCAGACCGACCAGACTTACTGTCCCAAGGGCCGTTTTTCCATCAGAATTCTGCGGCCCTGAACCTGACTGTGTGGCCATTGAGTCCTGGATCCTAGCATCTGCAGGATTATCTCAAGGAGTGATTGCCACAATGAGACAAGCTAGAAAGTCGAATTCTGCTAAGATCTACCACAGAACGTGGAAGATTTTCTTATCCTGGTGCTTGGCCCAGGGAGTGTCTCCCTGGCCATTTGCATTACCCAAGTTTCTTTCTTTCCTGCAATCGGGGTTAGAAAAGGGCTTGTCGCTCAGCTCCCTTAAAGGGCAAGTTTCGGCACTATCCGTGTTTTTTCAGAAGCGTCTAGCACGTCTTCCTAAGGTGCGCACGTTCCTGCAGGGGGTCTGTCATATTGTGCCCCCGTACAAGCGACCGTTAGATCCATGGGATCTGAACAGGGTACTAGTTGCTCTCCAGAAGCCGCCCTTCGAGCCTCTGAAGGAAGTTTCCTTTTCTCGGCTGTCGCAGAAAGTGGCGTTTCTTGTTGCCATCACATCGCTTCGGCGAGTGTCTGAGCTGGCAGCTCTGTCATCCAAGGCTCCCTTCCTGGTGTTCCACCAGGACAAGGTTGTGCTGCGCCCCATTCCGGAGTTTCTTCCTAAGGTCGTATCCTCTTTTCATCTTAATCAGGATATTTCCTTGCCTTCTTTTTGTCCTCATCCGGTTCACCGGTATGAAAAGGACTTACGTTTGCTAGATCTGGTGAGAGCACTCAGAATCTACATTTCCCGCACGGCGCCCATACGCCGTTCCGATGCACTTTTTGTCCTTGTCGCTGGTCCGCGCAAGGGGTTGCAGGCTTCTAAAGCCACCCTGGCTCGATGGATCAAAGAACCAATTCTTGAAGCCTACCGTTCTGCGGGGCTTCCGGTTCCTTCAGGGCTAAAAGCCCACTCAACCAGAGCCGTGGGTGCGTCCTGGGCATTACGTCACCAGGCTTCGGCTCAACAGGTGTGCCAGGCAGCTACCTGGTCCAGTCTGCACACTTTCACCAAGCATTATCAGGTGCATACCTATGCTTCGGCGGATGCCAGCTTAGGTAGAAGAGTCCTGCAGGCGGCAGTGACACCCCCATAGGGGAGGGCTGTTTTGCAGCTCTAACATGAGGTATTTCTTTACCCACCCAGGGACAGCTTTTGGACGTCCCAATCGTCTGGGTCTCCCAATAGAGCGCTGAAGAAGAAGGGAATTTTGTTACTTACCGTAAATTCCTTTTCTTCTAGCTCTTATTGGGAGACCCAGCACCCGCCCTGTTGTCCTTCGGGATGTTTTTTTGTTGTTTGCGGGTACACATGTTGTTCATGTTGAACGGTTTTTCAGTTCTCCGATGTTATTCGGAGTTAATTTGTTTAAACCAGTTATTGGCTTCCTCCTTCTTGCTTTGGCACTAAAACTGGAGAACCCGTGATACCACGGGGGGGTATAGCCAGAGGGGGAGGGGCCTTGCACTTTTAATGTAGTGCTTTGTGTGGCCTCCAGAGGGCAGTAGCTATACCCCAATCGTCTGGGTCTCCCAATAAGAGCTAGAAGAAAAGGAATTTACGGTAAGTAACAAAATTCCCTTCTTTGATGCCCTCATTGATTTCAATGGGTGACAAATGTTGACAAAAACGCAGGAAGAATGAACATGCTGCATTTTTTTTGTCACAAACTTTTGACAAAAAAACGCTGACAAATAAACTGCAATGTGCGCATGACAAATCTGACTTCTCATAGACTTTGCTTGGAAGTCAAATGTCAGAAAGTTCTGACAACAAAACTGCAGCCAAAAAAGCAGCAAAAAAAGCAGCGTGCGCATGTAGCCTAATGCAGGAAGTGTTCACTCCATCTGAGCTGAGTCTATAATAAGGCTATGTGCACACTAGAAAAAGGATTTTTCTCAAGAAAATTTCTTAAGAAATTTCTTGAGAGTGAAGGATTAGCGCACCTGCGTTTTTACCGCGATTTGGTGCGTTTTTGGTGCGTTTTTACCGCTGGTTGCTCCCTGCGTTATTGTGCCATTATCTATGGCAAATAACGCAGTTAGCTGCAGAAAAGAAGTGACATGCTCATTCTTTTTCTTAAGAAAATCTACTGAAAGAATTTTCTTAAGAAGAAAACGCAGTGTGTGCACAGCTAATTTTTTTTGCCATAGGTTTTGCTGGGGAATGTCTGCAGAAAGGTTACAAGAATTTCTCAAGAAATTTCTGCAGCAAAAAAGCACCAAAAACGCAGGTAAAAAACGCAGTGTGTGAACATAGCCTACTAACTAAAAACCCAAGTTGACAACAAGGTTGTACAGTTTTCTTTACAGCTAACAGAATTCCAAAGTAATTTGCTAATGTGCCGCCCTGGCAAAACCAGGGTGGCACAGAGGACTTCATCTACCACAGGGGTGCAGGACTCACTCCTCCTTGGTAAATCCACCTGATCCCACACTGGTACAATCCAACAGACCCCCCCCCTCCCCCTAGAACAGTAGGGATGCCCACTCAGGGGATATGAAGTGTCTTAGGAGGAAACAAGTAGTTGGAAGTAAGTGGAGAGCAGAGCAAAGCAGACAGGGGTTGCAGCTCCTGGGCTGCTGTGGCAGCGTGCAGTGTGAGCCAAGTTCTGGGAGCCGAAGTGAGGAGTAAGCTCAGGGAACTGAAGTGGAAAGTGAGTTCCGGGACCGCTGGAACGAGTTGCTCTAGGAAGGAACCCGAAGTGGACCGGGGCAGGGTAGTGGCCCGCCGGTATTGTGAGTGGGAATCCGGACTAGTGCAGGGAAGTTTACTTCCCCCGTTCCAAGCAGAGGAGTTAGGCCTAAGCCACACGGCGAGAAAAATCGGTGCGAGTGGAGTGCAATAAAATATCGCATTCTCCTTGGACCAGCGCACATGAGCGATTATTTTCTCAGCCCTAATCGGACCGAGAAAACAATCGCAGCATGCTGCAATTGTAAGGTGAGACCCTTTTCTCTCGCACCCATTCAAGTGAATGGGGCGAGAGAAAAATCGCACTGCACTAACGGTACTCCGGTGTACCGCGCGTGCAGAGCGAGAATGGCAATGGCCGGCTACGGAGGAGAGAGGGAGAGAAATCCCTCCCCTCCTCCGTGCCGGCCCGCCCCTGTGCAGTGCTGGTCCGCCCTTCCGCATTGCCAGCCCGCCCCCCGCAGCTGAGGTCCGCTCGCAGGGTCGGACCTCAGACGCAGGCACGCTCGCATGACACTCGGCTCCTGCTGTGCTTCCAGCGCGAGCCGAGTCTCATGCGAGCATCGCAGTAGTGCCCCGTGTGGCCTCAGCCTTAAAGTGACTTTCAACTGTGCGCAGGAGAAAGGGCTCTGCTTCATTGTACCGGGTGTGGGATCTGAGCACCACCCACCAAAGGCCCACGGACACCGGCAATTTCTGGTTTACCTTACGGACTTGTGTGAAGTTACTGCGTCATCCTCAGAGTGAGTACACCAGTCCCCTCTGGTCCAATCCTGCGGACGGCGTTCCACTGTGCTATCCCTGCCACCACCACAACTCCCAACTGCGCCCCGGGACTACACCTCCCCTACCCGTGGAGGGGATATCACCTTGCTGCCCCCACACCATCGGTCCCGGACGCCTGCCCCGAGAGGCAGCGGCGGTGCCACCATCCCATCACCGCAACCCATGTCACAGACAATCTCCTCTGTAAATACCCCCCTCTTTCACTGTGTAAGTGGACGGGCGGTTGCACGAGCCCCGGGTCCGGTCACCACTCGAGCCCCAGACACGATCCCAGATCCAAGCGCCACTCGAGCAGCCCCGGTTGCCGCAGCGGCACCCATCCGCGACACTAAAGGCCCCGCCACATGCGCCGATATATCGTGCGATCGCAAGAGCGATCGCACACGCCCCCGTCATGTATGCGTCACGGGAAATTCGTTGCCCATGGCGCACAATGTCGTTAACCCCCGTCACATGTACTTACCTCCCTAATGACGTCGCTGTGGGCGGCGAACATCCTCTTCCTGAAGGGGGTGGGACGTTCGGCGTCATAGCGACGTCACACAGCGGCTGCCCAATAGAAGTGTAGGGGCAGAGATGAGCGGGACGTAACATCCCGCCCACCTCCTTCCTTCTGCATTGCCGGCGGGACGCAGGTAAGCTGTGTTCGTCGTTCCCGGGGTGTCACACATAGTGATGTGTTGTGCCTCAGGAACGATGAACAACCGGCGCACAGAAGGAGGAATGACATTATGAAAATGAACGATGTGTCAACGAGCAACGATAAGGTGAGTATTATTGCTCGTTAACAGTCGTTCGGAGATGTAACACGCTACGAAATCTCTAACAATGCCGGATGTGCGTCGCAAACTCTGTGACCCAGACGACATATCGTTAGCTATATCGTAGCGTGTGACGGGGCCTTAAGTCTTGTAATTTAGCCATTAAACCGTACTAGGATCAGATTCAGCAGGACCAATGAACAGTAAATTGTCCAGATAATGCAACACCCTCCAAAATCACATTTATGTTTCAAAACCAATTGAAGAAAAGTAGAAAAAGCTTTGAAAAAATAACATAACGAAAAACCCATGAGGAAATGAAATCCAAGTGAACGAAGGGAAACCTGTCACCAGGATTTTCCCTTATATCCTGCGGCCCCCACCAGTGAGCTCCTATATACAGCATACTAGAATCCTGTATATAACAGCCCAGGCCGCTCTGTAGAACTTAAAAAACCCTTCATTATACTCACCTATGGGGCGGTCCAGTCCAATGGATGTCACTGCTCTCGGTCCGGGGCCTCCTCCATCTTGGTCAGTCGCCTTCCTCCTTCCCAGCCCCGTGTGCAAAGCAAAGTGAATATACTAAGAACATAAGAGGAGAACTACATATATTAGAGAGAGGCTTGAAAGATGTTAGTGAAAATGCATGTTAGAAAGTGTATGGTGAAAGCGGAGTGTGCTTGTAACGTAAGTGCAATATGATGGAAGGGCATAATAATATATAAGCAGCAATTATAGAACACAAACAACAAAGAAGACATTTGAATCTTAATAAAAAGCATTTATAAAGTGCATAATGCCCATATTATATTGTAAACAGAAATATGAAGTACAAAGTATAAGGACACATGCCACAAGGCAAATAAAAAAATGCAAAAATTAAATGAATGGGTAACTACTGTATATTAATATTAACCTGTTCATGACTGCCGATGGTAAATCAATGTTTGCGCTTGCTCGGTTTTGTGCAGCACCAACATTTATTCACAGTCTGTGGCCAAGATGAGGTCGCAACCCCTGCGCGCTACAATCGCTGGGTTTCTGGTGAAGAACGGTACTTCAGACGAGAGACATCATCGGGACCTGATGATGTTAACCCTTTGCAATCTTCTATATGCCACAATCAATTGCGATTGCAACACATAGAAGTCAGAATCAGTGCGCTCCTTCTCTTACCTCTCCGGCTCCTCATGACATGATCACAGGGGAGCTGAGGGTTGTCAGCCGAACGTCACATGATGACCTCTGCGCCTGTCAGGCCCAGCCTGCAGCAGGGTCTGAAAGGCGATCTGACAGTATCATGCATTACCATGCTTTAGTTTATGTGCAGATTTTAGGAAGTTATCACTTTTGGGTATTTTCTGTCACCTAGGCCCCTGAAAGTCACTTCAAATCTGATGTTGTCCCTAAAACAACGGTTTTGTAAATTTTGTTGGGAAAATGAGAAATTGCTGATAAACTTTGAACCCTTCTAACTTCCAAACAAAAAAGAAAAATGATATTTCAAAAATTGCGCTGATGTAAAGTAGACATATGGGAAATATTAATTATTATCTATTTTGTGTGCTCTAATATTCTGGATTAAGGGTATAAAAATTAAAAGTTTGAAAATTGCAAAATTACCGCCAAATTTCCAATATTTTCGCAATTGAATGCAAAAAATATTGTTCTAAATTTACCAGTGTCGTGAAGTACAATCACTGGGATCTGTTGAAGCGTTCCAGAGTTATAACCTGTGAAAGTGACACTGGTCTGATATAAAAATATTGGCCTGGTCACGAAGGCAAAAATAGGCTCTTGCGCGCAGGGGTTAAATATTAGTTGTATCATAATAACCATAATGAAATTGTTGTACAATGTTTTTCTCCACTTAAGATAATCATCTTTTTTATTCTTTCCTCATAGGTGCCACACATCAAACGGAGTTATCAAAAAATGACATTGCTGTAACAGGTATGGTTTTAATTATTAATTTATAATTATAGTTATTATTAAATTTTATTATTTATTAAAATATCAGCTCGGAAAATGACGTGAAATTCTCCCAGGTTAGTATCGCTCTGTGCTCGTGTGATGCGCAGGATTGTGCGAGCTGTGGAAAGTGTTTGTTCGGCTCAAAATTTACTTAAATCCAGCATTAAGAGATGTCTTGTTCATGGAGAATTAAAAAAAAAAACTTACAACACTGCCCACCCACCTCCAGGAATGTTTTGCTTTTAGCCCATAGCAAAACATTTCCGGAGATGGATAGCCGGTGTTGTTTTTTTTTTCTATTAACTCTGGATGTAAGCAAAATTTAAGCTGAACAAACACTTTCCGCAGCTCGCACAATGCATTTCACTGTAAAAAAGAGCACCTAGGGTCTTATCCAGTGTTGAGGAGGGAAAGAAGAAGTAATTGGTGGGCTCACCTGGTTGAAATCGTAATGTGCAAGTAATTATAGGCCTGCTGCAGATCCCAGAGCAATGGAGATGAGAGTTTTGAATATAATCTGAACCTTACTCCATTAAACTATATAAGCACTAACAGGGACGATAGAAGCGTTTTTAGAATTCTTTTTTTAAATGCCGTATTGGTGGGGGTAGTCCCAGGTAACTGAACACAATCAACCCTTCCCAACTGCCTTTTTTGATTCACTCTGTCAACTTTACTCGATTAAACTATATAAGCAGTAATAAGGAACGATAGAAGCGGTTTTAGAATTCACCCTTTAAAATGACATTTTGGTGGTGGAAGCACCAAGTAATTGAACATTAAATTGTTAAACACTCTGTTGACCTTACTCCATTAAACTTTATAAGCACTAACCAGCTGAGAGCAGCAATTTTAGAATTCCATCTTTAAAATGGCATTTTGTTTTGTGAAGTAGGTAATTTAACGAAATCAATCATGTCTAAATACCTTTTTAAACTCACTGGACCCTAAACAGATATATCGCCCTGCACTAACATGCTCTAATAGCAGCAGTTATGGAATAATCCCTTTAACATTTCATCTTCTTTGTAGCAGTAGTGGGTCATTTAAAACAATCAAGGTAGGCTAAATGCCTTTTTACACAAATTGTACCCTAATCAGACATCTCGCCCTGCACTACACTCAGCTTTCAGCAGTCTTGTGATTTAGTCCTGAAATGGCCTGTTTGTTGCATTGTCCAGCAGGTCCTGCCACACACTAAAGGGGGCTTTACACGCTGCGATATCACTACGGAGATATCGTCGGGGTCACCGTGGTTGTGACGCACATCCGGCCTCATTAGCGAGATCGCAGTGTGTGCAGGAGTGTGACTCCTCTGAGCGCCCATAAACGATCGCAAAAGAGGGAAAAATCACCCTGCACTAACATGCTCTAATAGCAGGTATTCTCAGGATGGGGAGCTCCATGTTATGGGGAGCCCCCCAGCCTAACAATATCAGCCAGCAGCCGCCCGGAATTGCCGCATCCATTAGATGCGACAGTCCTGGGACTTTACCCGGCTCATCCCAAATTGCCCTGGTGCGGTAGCAATCGGGGTAATAAGGGGTTAATCATGGCAGGCGTCTATGAGACACCCCAATGATTAACCTGTAGGTGAAAGTAAATAAACACATACACCCGAAAAAATACTTTATTTGGAATAAAAGACAAAAAAACCCCCTCTCTTTCACCATTTTATTAAATTCCCCAAATACTCCTCCAGGTCCGACGTAATCCACAGAGGTCCCACGACGCTATCAGCTCTGCTACATGAAGCTGACAGGAGCGGCAGTAGAACACCGCCGCTCCCGGGAGCTCCATGCAGCAACTGAAGGAAGTCGCGCTGTCAGCGGTGACGTCACTGAGGTAATGGCGGGGCATGTTCGGTGATGATGCGTGCGAGAGTGCCTGCATGTGCGGTGGTGATGCGTGCGAGAGTGCCTGCATGTGCGGTGATGATGCGTGCGATAGTGCCTGTGTGTGCGGTGATGATGGGGGCTGTAGTGCCCATGTGTGTGGTGATGGGGTGGGCGGTAGTGCCGGTTTTTTGTGCGCTGATGATGGGGTCGCTCTCTCAGCATTAAAAAAAAAACAAAAAACGTTTTTTACCGGATCCGTCGCATCACTTTTTACACAATCTGAGACGGATCCGTTGCAGCAGGCACAAACTGAATTGTGCCTGATTGCAAAATACTGATGTGTGAAAGCAGCCTTAATGCGTCATCTAATCTACTTGCCTCTGATTGGCCAGTGGCTGCCATTGGACTAGTGCAGATAGAACATAAATAAGACGTTCATCTGAAATAAAGCAGGGAGCAGTGACGGCTGCGGACCCTGCACCAGTCGTGATCGTCAAGGGGTGCACTTGCCTGTGAGCCGCAAGAAGCAGCCTGGGAGCGGCCCGCGGACTGCGTGTTTGAGACCTCCGCTCTTGTGGAAAGGATTTTCTTTGTCGTATCATACTAACGTCTATAAAAAATTCTGCCCTTTGGAATTATACACAAAGCAAAATTAAAAAGGGCTAGCAAACATTGCAATTCTTTCAATGTACATTTTTCTCTAGCTAAAAAATCTATGAATATGAATTTTAGCTTAATTAACATGCGCACGCTGCTTCTTTTTCGTGTTCACAAACTGCAGCCAAAACTGCACCTTGTCAGAAAGAGCCTGGAAATGTCACAAAAAATGTAGGTGCTTTTTTGGTGCGTTTTTGCTGCTTTTTTGGTGCGTTTTTGGCAGCAGTTTTGTCAACAATTGTTTCATGTATTTTTCAGTTCAAACAAGCCCATAATGCTTGTCTTGATCCGGCAAAATTTGCTTGTCCGGCGGCCGGATGGAACGTTGAGGGGAACGTTTTTGTACCCGGCAAAAATACGGGTCTGGTGGGGTGTTTTATAATGATAGCCTATGGACGCCGGATCATATGACGAAAGCCGGCGCCGGTTTCGTTTTTGGGCATGCCCAGACTGTGTGTAAATAGTTTCTCTGTCGGTCAGTCTCTCCCTCCCTCCCTCCTTTATACTCATCAATCACTGGCGCGGCACTGCACGGCTGTCACACTGCTCTGGCGGCTTCTCCTCTTTTGAAAATGCCGGCTGCTCATTATTCCATCACATTTTCCCTGCTTCCCGCGCCCACCGGCGCCTATGATTGGTTGCAGTGCGACGCCCCCCCCCCCCCCCCCGAGTGACAGGTGTCTCACTGCACCCAATCACAGCAGCCGGTGGGCGTGTCACTATGGCGCATAGAAATAAATAAATAAATTAAAAAAACGCCGTGCGGTCCCCCCAATTTCAATGCCAGACAGATAAAGCCATACGGCTGAAGGCTGGTATTCTCAGGATGGGGAGCTCCACGTTATGGGGAGCCCCCAAGCCTAACAATATCAGTCAGCAGCCGCCCAGAATGGCCGCATCCATTAGATGCGGTTGTTCTGGGACAGTACCCGGCTCTTCCCGATTTGCCCTGGTGCGTTGGCAAATCGGGGTAATAAGGAGTTATTGGCAGCCCATAGCTGCCAATAAGTCCTAGATTAATCATGTCAGGCGTCTCCCCGAGATACCTTCCATGATTAATCTGTAAGTTACAGTAAATAAACACACACTTGAAAAAATCCTTTATTAGAAATAAAAAACACTAACAAATTCCCTCGTTCTCCCATTTAATAAGCCCGACAAAGCCCTCCATGTCCGGCGTAATCCAGGATGGTCCAGCGTCGCTTCCAGCTCTGCTGCATGGAGGTGACCGGAGCAGCAGCAGACACCGCCGCTCCTGTCAGCTCCACGCAGCAAATGAAGACAGCCGCGGGATGAACTGATGATGTCATTGAAGTTACCCACGGCCACCGCTGAATCCAGCGGTGGCCGCGAGTAACCTCAGTGACAGCTCATCTGATCGCGCGGCTCACCTCATTTGGTGGCTCTGGCAGCTGAAAACATTGATTTTCCCCTCTCGCTGCTGCCGCCGCTGATAGTCACGTCCTCCACATCATCTCCCCTGTGCGTGCACGCTGGAGACAACGGTACTTCGGGGAACACGTGGAGGACGGAACTATGAGCGGCGGCGGCAGCGAGAAGGGGTCCATCATCTCCCCTGTGCGTGCATGCTGGGGACAGCGGTACTTCGGGGAACACGTGGAGGACGGGACTATCAGCGGCAGCGAGAGGGGGATGGACATTGGCAGCTGAAAACATTGATTTTTCCCCTCTCGCTGCCGCCGACGCTGATAGTCCCGTCCTCCACGTGTTCCCCGAATACCGTGTCCCCAGCGTGCACGCACAGGGGAGATGATGGGCCCCTTTTCGCTGCCGCCGCCGCTGATAGTCCCGTCCTCCACGTGTTCCCCGAAGTACCGTGTCCCCAGCGTGCACGCACAGGGGAGATGATGGACCCCTCTCGCTGCCGCCGCCGCTGATAGTCCCGTCCTCCACATCATTTCCCCTGTGCGTGCACGCTGGGGACAGTGGTACTTCGGGGAACACGTGGAGGACGGGACTATCAGTGGAAATTTTGGTAATATACTTACCAATTCAATCAGCTTCCTTACATTAATCTGCATACGTTGATACCAGGTCATGTCTTCTGCTGCACTCCAAAGTTCTGCTCCTACACTATTTAGCATGGAACAATGGGGTTTCCACTTGCCTGTTACCTCACTTCCTGACAAATCACCTGCGTTTTTGGTACCAAAAATGCAGGTAAAAGGCAGGTAAAATGCACCACTTTTGATAGCATGCATTGTTCCTGCGTTTTTGATGCCCTCATTGATTTCAATGGGTGACAAATGTTGACAAAAACGCAGGAAGAATGAACATGCTGCATTTTTTTTGTCACAAACTTTTGACAAAAAGAAGGGAATTTTGTTTACTTACCGTAAATTCCTTTTCTTCTAGCTCCAATTGGGAGACCCAGACAGTGGGTGTATAGCTACTGCCTCTGGAGGCCGCACAAAGAACTACACTTAAAAGTGTAAGGCCCCTCCCCTTCTGGCTATACACCCTCCCGTAGGAGTACGGATTCCTCAGTTTTAGTACCAAAGCAAGAAGGAGGAAAGCCAATAACAGTTTCAAAAACAAAGTCAATCCGATAACAAGATCGGAGAGCTTAAGAAACAACATGAACAACATGTGCACCCGAAAAACGAAACCCTAAGAACAAATAGGGCGGGTGCTGGGTCTCCCAATTGGAGCTAGAAGAAAAGGAATTTACGGTAAGTAAACAAAATTCCCTTCTTCTTTTTCGCTCCTAATTGGGAGACCCAGACAGTGGGACGTCCAAAAGCAGTCCCTGGGTGGGTAAAAAGATACCACATGAACGGGCTGTCAGACAGCCTCTTCCTACAGGTGGGCCACCGCCGCCTGAAGGACCTGTCTACCTAGGCTGGCATCTGCCGAAGCGTAGGTATGCACTTGATAGTGTTTGGTAAACGTGTGCAGACTCGACCAGGTAGCCGCCTGGCACACTTGCTGAGCCGTAGCCTGATGCCGCAATGCCCAGGACGCACCCACGGCTCTGGTAGAATGGGCCTTCAGTCCAGATGGAATCGGAAGCCCAGCAGAACGGTATGTGTGAAGAATTGGTTCCTTGATCCACCGCGCCAGGGTGGATTTGGAAGCTTGCGATCCCTTATGCTGACCAGCGACTAGGACAAAGAGCGCATCAGAACGGCGTAGAGACGCCGTGCGAGAAATGTAAATCCTGAGTGCTCTCACCAGGTCCAACAGATGTAAACCCTTTTCAAATTGGTGAACTGGATGCGGACACAAAGATGGCAAAGTGATATCCTGATTGAGATGAAAGGAAGAAACCACCTTGGGAGAAAACTCTGGAATTGGACGCAGTACTACCTTGTCTTGGTGAAACACCAGGAAGGGAGATTTGCAAGATAACGCCGCTAGCTCGGACACTCTTCGAAGAGACGTGACCGCCACAAGAAAAACTACCTTTTGTGAAAGCCGAGAAAGGGAAACCTCTTTCAAAGGCTCGAAAGGCGGCTTCTGGAGAGCAATGAGAACCTTGTTCAGATCCCAGGGTTCCAATGGCCGTCTGTAAGGAGGAACGATATGACAAACTCCTTGGAGAAACGTGCGTACTTTAGAAAGCCGTGCCAAGCGCTTCTGAAAGAATACGGATAGCGCGGAGACTTGACCCTTAAGAGAGCTAAGCGACAAACCTTTTTCCAACCCAGACTGCAGGAAGGAAAGAAAAATTGGCAATGCAAATGGCCAGGGAGAAAACCCTTGAGCCAAGCACCACGCTAAGAATATCTTCCACGTCCTGTGATAGATCTTAGCTGAGGATGGTTTTCTAGCCTGTCTCATTGTGGCAACAACTTCATGAGATAAACCTGAGGCCGCTAGGATCCAGGACTCAATGGCCACACAGTCAGGTTCAGGGCCGCAGAATTCAGATGGAAAAACGGCCCTTGAGACAGCAAATCTGGACGGTCTGGTAGTGTCCACGGTTGGCCTACCGTGAGATGCCACAGATCCGGGTACCACGACCTTCTTGGCCAATCTGGAGCGACGAGTATGGCTCGATGGCAGTCGGACCTGATTTTCCGGAGAACTCTGGGTAACAATGCTAGAGGTGGGAACACATAGGGGAGTCGGAATTGCGACCAATCCTGAACCAAGGCGTCTGCCGCCAGTGCTCGGTGATCGTGAGACCGTGCCATGAAAACTGGGACCTTGTTGTTGTGCCGTGACGCCATCAGATCGACGTCCGGCGTCCCCCAGCGGCAACAGATCTGCTGAAACACGTCCGGGTGAAGGGACCATTCTCCTGCGTCCATGCCCTGGCGACTGAGAAAGTCTGCTTCCCAGTTTTCCACGCCTGGGATGTGAACTGCGGATATGGTGGACGCTCTGCTTTCCACCCACGTCAAAATCCGCTGGACTTCTTGAAAAGCTTGGCGACTGCGTGTTCCCCCTTGGTGGTTGATGTACGCCACCGCCGTGGAATTGTCCGACTGAATCCGAATCTGCTTGCCTTCCAGCCATTGTTGGAAGGCTCGCAGGGCAAGATAGATTGCTCTGATTTCCAGAACATTGATCTGCAGGGTGGACTCTTCCTGAGTCCACGTCCCCTGAGCCCTGTGGTGGAGAAACACCGCTCCCCACCCTGATAGGCTCGCATCCGTCGTGACCACTGCCCAGGACGGGGGAAGGAACGACTTTCCCTGTGACAATGAGGTGGGGAGAAGCCACCAACGCAGAGAGTCCTTGGCAGTCTGAGAGAGGGAGACAGTCCTGTCGAGGGACGTCGATTTCCCATCCCATTGGCGTAGAATGTCCCATTGTAGAGGGCGCAGATGAAACTGCGCGAACGGGACTGCCTCCATTGCTGCTACCATCTTTCCTAGGAAATGCATGAGGCGCCTCAGTGAGTGCGACTGGCTCTGAAGGAGAGATTGCACTCCAGTCCGTAGCGAGCACTGCTTGTCCAGTGGAAGCTTCACTATCGCTGAGAGAGTATGAAACTCCATGCCAAGATAAGTCAGAGATTGGGTCGGGGTTAGATGAGACTTTGGAAAGTTGATAATCCACCCGAAACTCTGGAGAGTGTCTAGTGCCACCTTCAGACTGTGCTGGCATGCCTCTTGAGAGGGTGCCTTTATAAGCAGGTCGTCTAGATACGGGATGACCGAGTGACCCTGCGAGTGCAGAACAGCTACTACTGCTGCCATGACTTTGGTGAAGACCCGGGGGGCTGTTGCCAGACCGAAAGGTAACGCTACGAACTGCAGGTGTTCGTCGTGTATGACGAAGCGTAGGAAACGCTGATGCTCTGGTGCAATCGGCACGTGGAGATACGCATCTTTGATATCTATTGATGCTAGAAAATCTCCTTGAGACATTGAGGCTATGACGGAGCGTAGGGATTCCATCCGGAACCTCCTGACTTTTACGTGTCTGTTGAGCAACTTTAGATCCAGGACGGGTCGATACGATCCGTCCTTTTTTGGGACCACAAACAGATTGGAGTAAAAACCGTGACCTTGTTCCTGAAGAGGGACGGAGGTCACCACTCCTTCCGCCTTTAGAGCGGCCACCGCCTGCAACAGAGCATCGGCTCGGTCTGGTGGTGGAGAAGTTCTGAAGAAACGAGTTGGCGGACGAGAACTGAACTCTATCCTGTACCCGTGAGACAGAATATCCCTCACCCAACGGTCTTTGACGCGTGACAGCCAAATGTCGCCAAAGTGGGAAAGCCTCCCACCGACCGCGGGTGTGGGAATCGGAGACTGCAAGTCAGGAGGACGCCGTCTTGGCAACGGTTCCTCCGGCTGTCCTTTTTGGGCGTGACTGAGACCTCCAAGAATCTGAGCGTCTCTGGTCTTTTTGAGTCTTTTTTGACGAGGCGAATTGGGACCTGCCCGGTCCTCGAAAGGACCGATAACCAGACTGACCCTTCCTCTGTTGGGGTTTGTTTTGTCTGTGTTGCGGTAAGGATGAGTCCTTACCCTTGGAGTGTTTGATGATTTCATCCAAACGCTCTCCAAACAATCGGTCACGAGAAAAAGGCAAATTGGTTAAGCACTTCTTGGAATGAGAATCTGCTTTCCAATGTCTCAACCACAGGGCCCTACGCAAAACAACGGAGTTGGCTGACGCCACTGCCGTGCGGCTTGTAGCGTCAAGAACAGCATTAATCGCGTACGACGCGAATGCCGCCATTTGCGAGGTCAATGGTGCTACCTGCGGGGCAAATGCACGTGTGACTGAGTCGACTTGCGCAAGCCCGGCTGAGATAGCTTGGAGTGCCCATACGGCCGCAAAAGATGGCGCTAACGACGCTCCAATCGCTTCATAGATGGATTTCAGCCAGAGCTCCATCTGCCTGTCAGTGGCATCTTTAAGTGCCGCTCCATCTTCAACTGCAACCAAGGATCTAGCTGCAAGCCTGGAAATTGGAGGATCCACTTTTGGACACTGGGTCCAACCCTTGACCACCTCAGGGGGAAAAGGATAGCGTGTATCTTTAAGCCGTTTAGAAAAACGCCTTTCAGGATAAGCGTGGGGTTTCTGGATTGCGTCTCTAAAGTCAGCGTGGTCCAGAAAAGTGCTTAATGTACGCTTAGGGTATCTGAAATGGATTCTCTCGTGCTGCGAAGCTGACTCCTCTACAAGAGGAGCTGGTGGGGAAATATTTAACATCTTATTGATGTTAAATATAAGATCATTAACTATGGCGTCACCATCTGGTGTATCTAGATTGAGAGCGGTCCCAGGATCAGAATCCTGATCAGTTACGTCCGCCTCATCACCCATAGATTCATCTCGCTGGGATCCTGACCATTGAGATGAATGTGAAGGCCCGTCATAGCGAGCCCGCTTAGGCTGCCCGGGGCCATCGTCCGAGTCAGAGTCTTCACCCTGAGGTGTATGTGCCCGTCCCGGAGCTTGGAGGTAATTCAGCTGAGGGGGACCAGGGGGCAATGATTGCACAGTGTCCGTGGCCTGAAGTACAGGCCTAGCTCGCAATGTGTCAAGAATTTGTGACATAGTGAGAGACATTCTGTCAGCAAAAGCTGCAAACTCAGTTCCTGTCACCTGGACAGCATTCACAGGTGGTACACCCTGGGTCACGTCCAGCAGAGGTCCCGACTGTGCAAGCGCCGCAGGGGCCGAGCACTGCACACAATGGGGGTCCGTGGAGCCTGCCGGTAGAAAAGTCCCACATGCGGTGCAGGAAGCATATAATGTCTGTGCCTTGGCACCCTTGCGTTTTACGGACGACATGCTGCTGGCTCTCTGCAATGTGAGAGAGTCTATAGCCAAAGGGCGACCAGCGCTATGCAATACAAAGTATTTGTAGAAACAAAATACTAAGAATACTACTGGCACAAGAGGGGGTGAGCCCTGAGGGCTGCTTACCGCCCGCTGAATAGCGGGTAAGAGGCGCAGAATTCCTTGTCTGGGTCTCCCCGGCTCCCCTCTGCAGCTCAGCGTGTCAGCAGGAATGGCTGCCGGCGTCTGTGGAGAGGGGCGGTCCGTGGGAGTTCCTAAACAAAAGTGCGGGAAACAGTGTCCCCTCTGTGCCTATTGTGAGGGCTGGAGTATGTAAAAACGACTCCAGCCCTCGGCGCTGATGCACTGACCAGCGTCCCGCCCCTCTCCTGACTGGCAGGTCTGGGGGCGGGAACGAACGGAAGCAGGCCGCAAAAGCCGGGGACTCGAGTTATCAGCGCGGCCGCCGTAAAAGCGCGGCCCGCGCTGAAGTCCCCGGCGCACCACAAGTGCCAGCCGCGCCGCAGTCCCAGCGGCCGGCGCGACCGATTCCCAGAAGTGTGCCTGCTTCAGCGAAGCTGAATGAGGCCATGGCACAAGCGCCGCAGCGCTGATGTCCCCGGCGCACTACAACACCCAGCATGCTGCGGTGTGAGCGCCAAATGCACGGGGACACAGAGTACCTTGAGGAAGCAGGGCCATGTCCCTGATGTACTCCGCTCCATCCAGCATCTTCTCCAGGGGCTGTAGATGGAGCACGGTCTCAGTGCCTGGAGACCAGTAAATCCCACTTCACCCAGAGCCCTGTAAAAAGGGATGGGGAAGGAATCAGCATGTGGGCTCCTGCCGCCGTACCCGCAATGGGTACCTCAACCTTACAAACACCTCCGACATACAGTGGGGTGAGAAGGGAGCATGCTGGGAGCCCTGTATGGGCCCTCTTTTCTTCCATCCGACATAGTCAGCAGCTGCTGCTGACTAAAAACAATGGAGCTATGCGTGCGTGTCTGACCTCCTTCGCACAAAGCTAAAACTGAGGAATCCGTACTCCTACGGGAGGGTGTATAGCCAGAAGGGGAGGGGCCTTACACTTTTAAGTGTAGTTCTTTGTGCGGCCTCCAGAGGCAGTAGCTATACACCCACTGTCTGGGTCTCCCAATTAGGAGCGAAAAAGAAAACGCTGACAAATAAACTGCAATGTGCGCATGACAAATCTGACTTCTCATAGACTTTGCTTGGAAGTCAAATGTCAGAAAGTTCTGACAACAAAACTGCAGCCAAAAAAGCAGCAAAAAAAGCAGCGTGCGCATGTAGCCTAATGCAGGAAGTGTTCACTCCATCTGAGCTGAGTCTATAATAAGGCTATGTGCACACTAGAAAAAGGATTTTTCTCAAGAAAATTTCTTAAGAAATTTCTTGAGAGTGAAGGATTAGCGCACCTGCGTTTTTACCGCGATTTGGTGCGTTTTTGGTGCGTTTTTACCGCTGGTTGCTCCCTGCGTTATTGTGCCATTATCTATGGCAAATAACGCAGTTAGCTGCAGAAAAGAAGTGACATGCTCATTCTTTTTCTTAAGAAAATCTACTGAAAGAATTTTCTTAAGAAGAAAACGCAGTGTGTGCACAGCTAATTTTTTTTGCCATAGGTTTTGCTGGGGAATGTCTGCAGAAAGGTTACAAGAATTTCTCAAGAAATTTCTGCAGCAAAAAAGCACCAAAAACGCAGGTAAAAAACGCAGTGTGTGAACATAGCCTACTAACTAAAAACCCAAGTTGACAACAAGGTTGTACAGTTTTCTTTACAGCTAACAGAATTCCAAAGTAATTTGCTAATGTGCCGCCCTGGCAAAACCAGGGTGGCACAGAGGACTTCATCTACCACAGGGGTGCAGGACTCACTCCTCCTTGGTAAATCCACCTGATCCCACACTGGTACAATCCAACAGACCCCCCCCCTCCCCCTAGAACAGTAGGGATGCCCACTCAGGGGATATGAAGTGTCTTAGGAGGAAACAAGTAGTTGGAAGTAAGTGGAGAGCAGAGCAAAGCAGACAGGGGTTGCAGCTCCTGGGCTGCTGTGGCAGCGTGCAGTGTGAGCCAAGTTCTGGGAGCCGAAGTGAGGAGTAAGCTCAGGGAACTGAAGTGGAAAGTGAGTTCCGGGACCGCTGGAACGAGTTGCTCTAGGAAGGAACCCGAAGTGGACCGGGGCAGGGTAGTGGCCCGCCGGTATTGTGAGTGGGAATCCGGACTAGTGCAGGGAAGTTTACTTCCCCCGTTCCAAGCAGAGGAGTTAGGCCTAAGCCACACGGCGAGAAAAATCGGTGCGAGTGGAGTGCAATAAAATATCGCATTCTCCTTGGACCAGCGCACATGAGCGATTATTTTCTCAGCCCTAATCGGACCGAGAAAACAATCGCAGCATGCTGCAATTGTAAGGTGAGACCCTTTTCTCTCGCACCCATTCAAGTGAATGGGGCGAGAGAAAAATCGCACTGCACTAACGGTACTCCGGTGTACCGCGCGTGCAGAGCGAGAATGGCAATGGCCGGCTACGGAGGAGAGAGGGAGAGAAATCCCTCCCCTCCTCCGTGCCGGCCCGCCCCTGTGCAGTGCTGGTCCGCCCTTCCGCATTGCCAGCCCGCCCCCCGCAGCTGAGGTCCGCTCGCAGGGTCGGACCTCAGACGCAGGCACGCTCGCATGACACTCGGCTCCTGCTGTGCTTCCAGCGCGAGCCGAGTCTCATGCGAGCATCGCAGTAGTGCCCCGTGTGGCCTCAGCCTTAAAGTGACTTTCAACTGTGCGCAGGAGAAAGGGCTCTGCTTCATTGTACCGGGTGTGGGATCTGAGCACCACCCACCAAAGGCCCACGGACACCGGCAATTTCTGGTTTACCTTACGGACTTGTGTGAAGTTACTGCGTCATCCTCAGAGTGAGTACACCAGTCCCCTCTGGTCCAATCCTGCGGACGGCGTTCCACTGTGCTATCCCTGCCACCACCACAACTCCCAACTGCGCTCCGGGACTACACCTCCCCTACCCGTGGAGGGGATATCACCTTGCTGCCCCCACACCATCGGTCCCGGACGCCTGCCCCGAGAGGCAGCGGCGGTGCCACCATCCCATCACCGCAACCCATGTCACAGACAATCTCCTCTGTAAATACCCCCCTCTTTCACTGTGTAAGTGGACGGGCGGTTGCACGAGCCCCGGGTCCGGTCACCACTCGAGCCCCAGACACGATCCCAGATCCAAGCGCCACTCGAGCAGCCCCGGTTGCCGCAGCAGCACCCATCCGCGACACTAAAGGCCCCGCCACATGCGCCGATATATCGTGCGATCGCAAGAGCGATCGCACACGCCCCCGTCATGTATGCGTCACGGGAAATTCGTTGCCCATGGCGCACAATGTCGTTAACCCCCGTCACATGTACTTACCTCCCTAATGACGTCGCTGTGGGCGGCGAACATCCTCTTCCTGAAGGGGGTGGGACGTTCGGCGTCATAGCGACGTCACACAGCGGCTGCCCAATAGAAGTGTAGGGGCAGAGATGAGCGGGACGTAACATCCCGCCCACCTCCTTCCTTCTGCATTGCCGGCGGGACGCAGGTAAGCTGTGTTCGTCGTTCCCGGGGTGTCACACATAGTGATGTGTTGTGCCTCAGGAACGATGAACAACCGGCGCACAGAAGGAGGAATGACATTATGAAAATGAACGATGTGTCAACGAGCAACGATAAGGTGAGTATTATTGCTCGTTAACAGTCGTTCGGAGATGTAACACGCTACGAAATCTCTAACAATGCCGGATGTGCGTCGCAAACTCTGTGACCCAGACGACATATCGTTAGCTATATCGTAGCGTGTGACGGGGCCTTAAGTCTTGTAATTTAGCCATTAAACCGTACTAGGATCAGATTCAGCAGGACCAATGAACAGTAAATTGTCCAGATAATGCAACACCCTCCAAAATCACATTTATGTTTCAAAACCAATTGAAGAAAAGTAGAAAAAGCTTTGAAAAAATAACATAACGAAAAACCCATGAGGAAATGAAATCCAAGTGAACGAAGGGAAACCTGTCACCAGGATTTTCCCTTATATCCTGCGGCCCCCACCAGTGAGCTCCTATATACAGCATACTAGAATCCTGTATATAACAGCCCAGGCCGCTCTGTAGAACTTAAAAAACCCTTCATTATACTCACCTATGGGGCGGTCCAGTCCAATGGATGTCACTGCTCTCGGTCCGGGGCCTCCTCCATCTTGGTCAGTCGCCTTCCTCCTTCCCAGCCCCGTGTGCAAAGCAAAGTGAATATACTAAGAACATAAGAGGAGAACTACATATATTAGAGAGAGGCTTGAAAGATGTTAGTGAAAATGCATGTTAGAAAGTGTATGGTGAAAGCGGAGTGTGCTTGTAACGTAAGTGCAATATGATGGAAGGGCATAATAATATATAAGCAGCAATTATAGAACACAAACAACAAAGAAGACATTTGAATCTTAATAAAAAGCATTTATAAAGTGCATAATGCCCATATTATATTGTAAACAGAAATATGAAGTACAAAGTATAAGGACACATGCCACAAGGCAAATAAAAAAATGCAAAAAATAAATGAATGGGTAACTACTGTATATTAATATTAACCTGTTCATGACTGCCGATGGTAAATCAATGTTTGCGCTTGCTCGGTTTTGTGCAGCACCAACATTTATTCACAGTCTGTGGCCAAGATGAGGTCGCAACCCCTGCGCGCTACAATCGCTGGGTTTCTGGTGAAGAACGGTACTTCAGACGAGAGACATCATCGGGACCTGATGATGTTAACCCTTTGCAATCTTCTATATGCCACAATCAATTGCGATTGCAACACATAGAAGTCAGAATCAGTGCGCTCCTTCTCTTACCTCTCCGGCTCCTCATGACATGATCACAGGGGAGCTGAGGGTTGTCAGCCGAACGTCACATGATGACCTCTGCGCCTGTCAGGCCCAGCCTGCAGCAGGGTCTGAAAGGCGATCTGACAGTATCATGCATTACCATGCTTTAGTTTATGTGCAGATTTTAGGAAGTTATCACTTTTGGGTATTTTCTGTCACCTAGGCCCCTGAAAGTCACTTCAAATCTGATGTTGTCCCTAAAACAACGGTTTTGTAAATTTTGTTGGGAAAATGAGAAATTGCTGATAAACTTTGAACCCTTCTAACTTCCAAACAAAAAAGAAAAATGATATTTCAAAAATTGCGCTGATGTAAAGTAGACATATGGGAAATATTAATTATTATCTATTTTGTGTGCTCTAATATTCTGGATTAAGGGTATAAAAATTAAAAGTTTGAAAATTGCAAAATTACCGCCAAATTTCCAATATTTTCGCAATTGAATGCAAAAAATATTGTTCTAAATTTACCAGTGTCGTGAAGTACAATCACTGGGATCTGTTGAAGCGTTCCAGAGTTATAACCTGTGAAAGTGACACTGGTCTGATATAAAAATATTGGCCTGGTCACGAAGGCAAAAATAGGCTCTTGCGCGCAGGGGTTAAATATTAGTTGTATCATAATAACCATAATGAAATTGTTGTACAATGTTTTTCTCCACTTAAGATAATCATCTTTTTTATTCTTTCCTCATAGGTGCCACACATCAAACGGAGTTATCAAAAAATGAAATTGCTGTAACAGGTATGGTTTTAATTATTAATTTATAATTATAGTTATTATTAAATTTTATTATTTATTAAAATATCAGCTCGGAAAATGACGTGAAATTCTCCCAGGTTAGTATCGCTCTGTGCTCGTGTGATGCGCAGGATTGTGCGAGCTGTGGAAAGTGTTTGTTCGGCTCAAAATTTACTTAAATCCAGCATTAAGAGATGTCATGGAGAATTAAAAAAAAAAACTTACAACACTGCCCACCCACCTCCAGGAATGTTTTGCTTTTAGCCCATAGCAAAACATTTCCGGAGATGGATAGCCGGTGTTGGTTTTTTTTTCTATTAACTCTGGATGTAAGCAAAATTTAAGCTGAACAAACACTTTCCGCAGCTCGCACAATGCATTTCACTGTAAAAAAGAGCACCTAGGGTCTTATCCAGTGTTGAGGAGGGAAAGAAGAAGTAATTGGTGGGCTCACCTGGTTGAAATCGTAATGTGCAAGTAATTATAGGCCTGCTGCAGATCCCAGAGCAATGGAGATGAGAGTTTTGAATATAATCTGAACCTTACTCCATTAAACTATATAAGCACTAACAGGGACGATAGAAGCGTTTTTAGAATTCTTTTTTTAAATGCCGTATTGGTGGGGGTAGTCCCAGGTAACTGAACACAATCAACCCTTCCCAACTGCCTTTTTTGATTCACTCTGTCAACTTTACTCGATTAAACTATATAAGCAGTAATAAGGAACGATAGAAGCGGTTTTAGAATTCACCCTTTAAAATGACATTTTGGTGGTGGAAGCACCAAGTAATTGAACATTAAATTGTTAAACACTCTGTTGACCTTACTCCATTAAACTTTATAAGCACTAACCAGCTGAGAGCAGCAATTTTAGAATTCCATCTTTAAAATGGCATTTTGTTTTGTGAAGTAGGTAATTTAACGAAATCAATCATGTCTAAATACCTTTTTAAACTCACTGGACCCTAAACAGATATATCGCCCTGCACTAACATGCTCTAATAGCAGCAGTTATGGAATAATCCCTTTAAAATTTCATCTTCTTTGTAGCAGTAGTGGGTCATTTAAAACAATCAAGGTAGGCTAAATGCCTTTTTACACAAATTGTACCCTAATCAGACATCTCGCCCTGCACTACACTCAGCTTTCAGCAGTCTTGTGATTTAGTCCTGAAATGGCCTGTTTGTTGCATTGTCCAGCAGGTCCTGCCACACACTAAAGGGGGCTTTACACGCTGCGATATCACTACGGAGATATCGTCGGGGTCACCGTGGTTGTGACGCACATCCGGCCTCATTAGCGAGATCGCAGTGTGTGCAGGAGTGTGACTCCTCTGAGCGCCCATAAACGATCGCAAAAGAGGGAAAAATCACCCTGCACTAACATGCTCTAATAGCAGGTATTCTCAGGATGGGGAGCTCCATGTTATGGGGAGCCCCCCAGCCTAACAATATCAGCCAGCAGCCGCCCGGAATTGCCGCATCCATTAGATGCGACAGTCCTGGGACTTTACCCGGCTCATCCCAAATTGCCCTGGTGCGGTAGCAATCGGGGTAATAAGGGGTTAATCATGGCAGGCGTCTATGAGACACCCCAATGATTAACCTGTAGGTGAAAGTAAATAAACACATACACCCGAAAAAATACTTTATTTGGAATAAAAGACAAAAAAAACCCCTCTCTTTCACCATTTTATTAAATTCCCCAAATACTCCTCCAGGTCCGACGTAATCCACAGAGGTCCCACGACGCTATCAGCTCTGCTACATGAAGCTGACAGGAGCGGCAGTAGAACACCGCCGCTCCCGGGAGCTCCATGCAGCAACTGAAGGAAGTCGCGCTGTCAGCGGTGACGTCACTGAGGTAATGGCGGGGCATGTTCGGTGATGATGCGTGCGAGAGTGCCTGCATGTGCGGTGGTGATGCGTGCGAGAGTGCCTGCATGTGCGGTGATGATGCGTGCGATAGTGCCTGTGTGTGCGGTGATGATGGGGGCTGTAGTGCCCATGTGTGTGGTGATGGGGTGGGCGGTAGTGCCGGTTTTTTGTGCGCTGATGATGGGGTCGCTCTCTCAGCATTAAAAAAAAAAACAAAAAACGTTTTTTACCGGATCCGTCGCATCACTTTTTACACAATCTGAGACGGATCCGTTGCAGCAGGCACAAACTGAATTGTGCCTGATTGCAAAATACTGATGTGTGAAAGCAGCCTTAATGCGTCATCTAATCTACTTGCCTCTGATTGGCCAGTGGCTGCCATTGGACTAGTGCAGATAGAACATAAATAAGACGTTCATCTGAAATAAAGCAGGGAGCAGTGACGGCTGCGGACCCTGCACCAGTCGTGATCGTCAAGGGGTGCACTTGCCTGTGAGCCGCAAGAAGCAGCCTGGGAGCGGCCCGCGGACTGCGTGTTTGAGACCTCCGCTCTTGTGGAAAGGATTTTCTTTGTCGTATCATACTAACGTCTATAAAAAATTCTGCCCTTTGGAATTATACACAAAGCAAAATTAAAAAGGGCTAGCAAACATTGCAATTCTTTCAATGTACATTTTTCTCTAGCTAAAAAATCTATGAATATGAATTTTAGCTTAATTAACATGCGCACGCTGCTTCTTTTTCGTGTTCACAAACTGCAGCCAAAACTGCACCTTGTCAGAAAGAGCCTGGAAATGTCACAAAAAATGTAGGTGCTTTTTTGGTGCGTTTTTGCTGCTTTTTTGGTGCGTTTTTGGCAGCAGTTTTGTCAACAATTGTTTCATGTATTTTTCAGTTCAAACAAGCCCATAATGCTTGTCTTGATCCGGCAAAATTTGCTTGTCCGGCGGCCGGATGGAACGTTGAGGGGAACGTTTTTGTACCCGGCAAAAATACGGGTCTGGTGGGGTGTTTTATAATGATAGCCTATGGACGCCGGATCATATGACGAAAGCCGGCGCCGGTTTCGTTTTTGGGCATGCCCAGACTGTGTGTAAATAGTTTCTCTGTCGGTCAGTCTCTCCCTCCCTCCCTCCTTTATACTCATCAATCACTGGCGCGGCACTGCACGGCTGTCACACTGCTCTGGCGGCTTCTCCTCTTTTGAAAATGCCGGCTGCTCATTATTCCATCACATTTTCCCTGCTTCCCGCGCCCACCGGCGCCTATGATTGGTTGCAGTGCGACGCCCCCCCCCCCCCTTCCCCCCCCCCGAGTGACAGGTGTCTCACTGCACCCAATCACAGCAGCCGGTGGGCGTGTCACTATGGCGCATAGAAATAAATAAATAAATTAAAAAAACGCCGTGCGGTCCCCCCAATTTCAATGCCAGACAGATAAAGCCATACGGCTGAAGGCTGGTATTCTCAGGATGGGGAGCTCCACGTTATGGGGAGCCCCCAAGCCTAACAATATCAGTCAGCAGCCGCCCAGAATGGCCGCATCCATTAGATGCGGTTGTTCTGGGACAGTACCCGGCTCTTCCCGATTTGCCCTGGTGCGTTGGCAAATCGGGGTAATAAGGAGTTATTGGCAGCCCATAGCTGCCAATAAGTCCTAGATTAATCATGTCAGGCGTCTCCCCGAGATACCTTCCATGATTAATCTGTAAGTTACAGTAAATAAACACACACTTGAAAAAATCCTTTATTAGAAATAAAAAACACTAACAAATTCCCTCGTTCTCCCATTTAATAAGCCCGACAAAGCCCTCCATGTCCGGCGTAATCCAGGATGGTCCAGCGTCGCTTCCAGCTCTGCTGCATGGAGGTGACCGGAGCAGCAGCAGACACCGCCGCTCCTGTCAGCTCCACGCAGCAAATGAAGACAGCCGCGGGATGAACTGATGATGTCATTGAAGTTACCCACGGCCACCGCTGAATCCAGCGGTGGCCGCGAGTAACCTCAGTGACAGCTCATCTGATCGCGCGGCTCACCTCATTTGGTGGCTCTGGCAGCTGAAAACATTGATTTTCCCCTCTCGCTGCTGCCGCCGCTGATAGTCACGTCCTCCACATCATCTCCCCTGTGCGTGCACGCTGGAGACAACGGTACTTCGGGGAACACGTGGAGGACGGAACTATGAGCGGCGGCGGCAGCGAGAAGGGGTCCATCATCTCCCCTGTGCGTGCATGCTGGGGACAGCGGTACTTCGGGGAACACGTGGAGGACGGGACTATCAGCGGCAGCGAGAGGGGGATGGACATTGGCAGCTGAAAACATTGATTTTTCCCCTCTCGCTGCCGCCGACGCTGATAGTCCCGTCCTCCACGTGTTCCCCGAATACCGTGTCCCCAGCGTGCACGCACAGGGGAGATGATGGGCCCCTTTTCGCTGCCGCCGCCGCTGATAGTCCCGTCCTCCACGTGTTCCCCGAAGTACCGTGTCCCCAGCGTGCACGCACAGGGGAGATGATGGACCCCTCTCGCTGCCGCCGCCGCTGATAGTCCCGTCCTCCACATCATTTCCCCTGTGCGTGCACGCTGGGGACAGTGGTACTTCGGGGAACACGTGGAGGACGGGACTATCAGTGGAAATTTTGGTAATATACTTACCAATTCAATCAGCTTCCTTACATTAATCTGCATACGTTGATACCAGGTCATGTCTTCTGCTGCACTCCAAAGTTCTGCTCCTACACTATTTAGCATGGAACAATGGGGTTTCCACTTGCCTGTTACCTCACTTCCTGACAAATCACCTGCGTTTTTGGTACCAAAAATGCAGGTAAAAGGCAGGTAAAATGCACCACTTTTGATAGCATGCATTGTTCCTGCGTTTTTGATGCCCTCATTGATTTCAATGGGTGACAAATGTTGACAAAAACGCAGGAAGAATGAACATGCTGCATTTTTTTTGTCACAAACTTTTGACAAAAAAACGCTGACAAATAAACTGCAATGTGCGCATGACAAATCTGACTTCTCATAGACTTTGCTTGGAAGTCAAATGTCAGAAAGTTCTGACAACAAAACTGCAGCCAAAAAAGCAGCAAAAAAAGCAGCGTGCGCATGTAGCCTAATGCAGGAAGTGTTCACTCCATCTGAGCTGAGTCTATAATAAGGCTATGTGCACACTAGAAAAAGGATTTTTCTCAAGAAAATTTCTTAAGAAATTTCTTGAGAGTGAAGGATTAGCGCACCTGCGTTTTTACCGCGATTTGGTGCGTTTTTGGTGCGTTTTTACCGCTGGTTGCTCCCTGCGTTATTGTGCCATTATCTATGGCAAATAACGCAGTTAGCTGCAGAAAAGAAGTGACATGCTCATTCTTTTTCTTAAGAAAATCTACTGAAAGAATTTTCTTAAGAAGAAAACGCAGTGTGTGCACAGCTAATTTTTTTTGCCATAGGTTTTGCTGGGGAATGTCTGCAGAAAGGTTACAAGAATTTCTCAAGAAATTTCTGCAGCAAAAAAGCACCAAAAACGCAGGTAAAAAACGCAGTGTGTGAACATAGCCTACTAACTAAAAACCCAAGTTGACAACAAGGTTGTACAGTTTTCTTTACAGCTAACAGAATTCCAAAGTAATTTGCTAATGTGCCGCCCTGGCAAAACCAGGGTGGCACAGAGGACTTCATCTACCACAGGGGTGCAGGACTCACTCCTCCTTGGTAAATCCACCTGATCCCACACTGGTACAATCCAACAGACCCCCCCCCCCTCCCCCTAGAACAGTAGGGATGCCCACTCAGGGGATATGAAGTGTCTTAGGAGGAAACAAGTAGTTGGAAGTAAGTGGAGAGCAGAGCAAAGCAGACAGGGGTTGCAGCTCCTGGGCTGCTGTGGCAGCGTGCAGTGTGAGCCAAGTTCTGGGAGCCGAAGTGAGGAGTAAGCTCAGGGAACTGAAGTGGAAAGTGAGTTCCGGGACCGCTGGAACGAGTTGCTCTAGGAAGGAACCCGAAGTGGACCGGGGCAGGGTAGTGGCCCGCCGGTATTGTGAGTGGGAATCCGGACTAGTGCAGGGAAGTTTACTTCCCCCGTTCCAAGCAGAGGAGTTAGGCCTAAGCCACACGGCGAGAAAAATCGGTGCGAGTGGAGTGCAATAAAATATCGCATTCTCCTTGGACCAGCGCACATGAGCGATTATTTTCTCAGCCCTAATCGGACCGAGAAAACAATCGCAGCATGCTGCAATTGTAAGGTGAGACCCTTTTCTCTCGCACCCATTCAAGTGAATGGGGCGAGAGAAAAATCGCACTGCACTAACGGTACTCCGGTGTACCGCGCGTGCAGAGCGAGAATGGCAATGGCCGGCTACGGAGGAGAGAGGGAGAGAAATCCCTCCCCTCCTCCGTGCCGGCCCGCCCCTGTGCAGTGCTGGTCCGCCCTTCCGCATTGCCAGCCCGCCCCCCGCAGTTGAGGTCCGCTCGCAGGGTCGGACCTCAGACGCAGGCACGCTCGCATGACACTCGGCTCCTGCTGTGCTTCCAGCGCGAGCCGAGTCTCATGCGAGCATCGCAGTAGTGCCCCGTGTGGCCTCAGCCTTAAAGTGACTTTCAACTGTGCGCAGGAGAAAGGGCTCTGCTTCATTGTACCGGGTGTGGGATCTGAGCACCACCCACCAAAGGCCCACGGACACCGGCAATTTCTGGTTTACCTTACGGACTTGTGTGAAGTTACTGCGTCATCCTCAGAGTGAGTACACCAGTCCCCTCTGGTCCAATCCTGCGGACGGCGTTCCACTGTGCTATCCCTTCCACCACCACAACTCCCAACTGCGCCCCGGGACTACACCTCCCCTACCCGTGGAGGGGATATCACCTTGCTGCCCCCACACCATCGGTCCCGGACGCCTGCCCCGAGAGGCAGCGGCGGTGCCACCATCCCATCACCGCAACCCATGTCACAGACAATCTCCTCTGTAAATACCCCCCTCTTTCACTGTGTAAGTGGACGGGCGGTTGCACGAGCCCCGGGTCCGGTCACCACTCGAGCCCCAGACACGATCCCAGATCCAAGCGCCACTCGAGCAGCCCCGGTTGCCGCAGCAGCACCCATCCGCGACACTAAAGGCCCCGCCACATGCGCCGATATATCGTGCGATCGCAAGAGCGATCGCACACGCCCCCGTCATGTATGCGTCACGGGAAATTCGTTGCCCATGGCGCACAATGTCGTTAACCCCCGTCACATGTACTTACCTCCCTAATGACGTCGCTGTGGGCGGCGAACATCCTCTTCCTGAAGGGGGTGGGACGTTCGGCGTCATAGCGACGTCACACAGCGGCTGCCCAATAGAAGTGTAGGGGCAGAGATGAGCGGGACGTAACATCCCGCCCACCTCCTTCCTTCTGCATTGCCGGCGGGACGCAGGTAAGCTGTGTTCGTCGTTCCCGGGGTGTCACACATAGTGATGTGTTGTGCCTCAGGAACGATGAACAACCGGCGCACAGAAGGAGGAATGACATTATGAAAATGAACGATGTGTCAACGAGCAACGATAAGGTGAGTATTATTGCTCGTTAACAGTCGTTCGGAGATGTAACACGCTACGAAATCTCTAACAATGCCGGATGTGCGTCGCAAACTCTGTGACCCAGACGACATATCGTTAGCTATATCGTAGCGTGTGACGGGGCCTTAAGTCTTGTAATTTAGCCATTAAACCGTACTAGGATCAGATTCAGCAGGACCAATGAACAGTAAATTGTCCAGATAATGCAACACCCTCCAAAATCACATTTATGTTTCAAAACCAATTGAAGAAAAGTAGAAAAAGCTTTGAAAAAATAACATAACGAAAAACCCATGAGGAAATGAAATCCAAGTGAACGAAGGGAAACCTGTCACCAGGATTTTCCCTTATATCCTGCGGCCCCCACCAGTGAGCTCCTATATACAGCATACTAGAATCCTGTATATAACAGCCCAGGCCGCTCTGTAGAACTTAAAAAACCCTTCATTATACTCACCTATGGGGCGGTCCAGTCCAATGGATGTCACTGCTCTCGGTCCGGGGCCTCCTCCATCTTGGTCAGTCGCCTTCCTCCTTCCCAGCCCCGTGTGCAAAGCAAAGTGAATATACTAAGAACATAAGAGGAGAACTACATATATTAGAGAGAGGCTTGAAAGATGTTAGTGAAAATGCATGTTAGAAAGTGTATGGTGAAAGCGGAGTGTGCTTGTAACGTAAGTGCAATATGATGGAAGGGCATAATAATATATAAGCAGCAATTATAGAACACAAACAACAAAGAAGACATTTGAATCTTAATAAAAAGCATTTATAAAGTGCATAATGCCCATATTATATTGTAAACAGAAATATGAAGTACAAAGTATAAGGACACATGCCACAAGGCAAATAAAAAAATGCAAAAAATAAATGAATGGGTAACTACTGTATATTAATATTAACCTGTTCATGACTGCCGATGGTAAATCAATGTTTGCGCTTGCTCGGTTTTGTGCAGCACCAACATTTATTCACAGTCTGTGGCCAAGATGAGGTCGCAACCCCTGCGCGCTACAATCGCTGGGTTTCTGGTGAAGAACGGTACTTCAGACGAGAGACATCATCGGGACCTGATGATGTTAACCCTTTGCAATCTTCTATATGCCACAATCAATTGCGATTGCAACACATAGAAGTCAGAATCAGTGCGCTCCTTCTCTTACCTCTCCGGCTCCTCATGACATGATCACAGGGGAGCTGAGGGTTGTCAGCCGAACGTCACATGATGACCTCTGCGCCTGTCAGGCCCAGCCTGCAGCAGGGTCTGAAAGGCGATCTGACAGTATCATGCATTACCATGCTTTAGTTTATGTGCAGATTTTAGGAAGTTATCACTTTTGGGTATTTTCTGTCACCTAGGCCCCTGAAAGTCACTTCAAATCTGATGTTGTCCCTAAAACAACGGTTTTGTAAATTTTGTTGGGAAAATGAGAAATTGCTGATAAACTTTGAACCCTTCTAACTTCCAAACAAAAAAGAAAAATGATATTTCAAAAATTGCGCTGATGTAAAGTAGACATATGGGAAATATTAATTATTATCTATTTTGTGTGCTCTAATATTCTGGATTAAGGGTATAAAAATTAAAAGTTTGAAAATTGCAAAATTACCGCCAAATTTCCAATATTTTCGCAATTGAATGCAAAAAATATTGTTCTAAATTTACCAGTGTCGTGAAGTACAATCACTGGGATCTGTTGAAGCGTTCCAGAGTTATAACCTGTGAAAGTGACACTGGTCTGATATAAAAATATTGGCCTGGTCACGAAGGCAAAAATAGGCTCTTGCGCGCAGGGGTTAAATATTAGTTGTATCATAATAACCATAATGAAATTGTTGTACAATGTTTTTCTCCACTTAAGATAATCATCTTTTTTATTCTTTCCTCATAGGTGCCACACATCAAACGGAGTTATCAAAAAATGACATTGCTGTAACAGGTATGGTTTTAATTATTAATTTATAATTATAGTTATTATTAAATTTTATTATTTATTAAAATATCAGCTCGGAAAATGACGTGAAATTCTCCCAGGTTAGTATCGCTCTGTGCTCGTGTGATGCGCAGGATTGTGCGAGCTGTGGAAAGTGTTTGTTCGGCTCAAAATTTACTTAAATCCAGCATTAAGAGATGTCTTGTTCATGGAGAATTAAAAAAAAAAACTTACAACACTGCCCACCCACCTCCAGGAATGTTTTGCTTTTAGCCCATAGCAAAACATTTCCGGAGATGGATAGCCGGTGTTGGTTTTTTTTTCTATTAACTCTGGATGTAAGCAAAATTTAAGCTGAACAAACACTTTCCGCAGCTCGCACAATGCATTTCACTGTAAAAAAGAGCACCTAGGGTCTTATCCAGTGTTGAGGAGGGAAAGAAGAAGTAATTGGTGGGCTCACCTGGTTGAAATCGTAATGTGCAAGTAATTATAGGCCTGCTGCAGATCCCAGAGCAATGGAGATGAGAGTTTTGAATATAATCTGAACCTTACTCCATTAAACTATATAAGCACTAACAGGGACGATAGAAGCGTTTTTAGAATTCTTTTTTTAAATGCCGTATTGGTGGGGGTAGTCCCAGGTAACTGAACACAATCAACCCTTCCCAACTGCCTTTTTTGATTCACTCTGTCAACTTTACTCGATTAAACTATATAAGCAGTAATAAGGAACGATAGAAGCGGTTTTAGAATTCACCCTTTAAAATGACATTTTGGTGGTGGAAGCACCAAGTAATTGAACATTAAATTGTTAAACACTCTGTTGACCTTACTCCATTAAACTTTATAAGCACTAACCAGCTGAGAGCAGCAATTTTAGAATTCCATCTTTAAAATGGCATTTTGTTTTGTGAAGTAGGTAATTTAACGAAATCAATCATGTCTAAATACCTTTTTAAACTCACTGGACCCTAAACAGATATATCGCCCTGCACTAACATGCTCTAATAGCAGCAGTTATGGAATAATCCCTTTAAAATTTCATCTTCTTTGTAGCAGTAGTGGGTCATTTAAAACAATCAAGGTAGGCTAAATGCCTTTTTACACAAATTGTACCCTAATCAGACATCTCGCCCTGCACTACACTCAGCTTTCAGCAGTCTTGTGATTTAGTCCTGAAATGGCCTGTTTGTTGCATTGTCCAGCAGGTCCTGCCACACACTAAAGGGGGCTTTACACGCTGCGATATCACTACGGAGATATCGTCGGGGTCACCGTGGTTGTGACGCACATCCGGCCTCATTAGCGAGATCGCAGTGTGTGCAGGAGTGTGACTCCTCTGAGCGCCCATAAACGATCGCAAAAGAGGGAAAAATCACCCTGCACTAACATGCTCTAATAGCAGGTATTCTCAGGATGGGGAGCTCCATGTTATGGGGAGCCCCCCAGCCTAACAATATCAGCCAGCAGCCGCCCGGAATTGCCGCATCCATTAGATGCGACAGTCCTGGGACTTTACCCGGCTCATCCCAAATTGCCCTGGTGCGGTAGCAATCGGGGTAATAAGGGGTTAATCATGGCAGGCGTCTATGAGACACCCCAATGATTAACCTGTAGGTGAAAGTAAATAAACACATACACCCGAAAAAATACTTTATTTGGAATAAAAGACAAAAAAACCCCCTCTCTTTCACCATTTTATTAAATTCCCCAAATACTCCTCCAGGTCCGACGTAATCCACAGAGGTCCCACGACGCTATCAGCTCTGCTACATGAAGCTGACAGGAGCGGCAGTAGAACACCGCCGCTCCCGGGAGCTCCATGCAGCAACTGAAGGAAGTCGCGCTGTCAGCGGTGACGTCACTGAGGTAATGGCGGGGCATGTTCGGTGATGATGCGTGCGAGAGTGCCTGCATGTGCGGTGGTGATGCGTGCGAGAGTGCCTGCATGTGCGGTGATGATGCGTGCGATAGTGCCTGTGTGTGCGGTGATGATGGGGGCTGTAGTGCCCATGTGTGTGGTGATGGGGTGGGCGGTAGTGCCGGTTTTTTGTGCGCTGATGATGGGGTCGCTCTCTCAGCATTAAAAATAAACAAAAAACGTTTTTTACCGGATCCGTCGCATCACTTTTTACACAATCTGAGACGGATCCGTTGCAGCAGGCACAAACTGAATTGTGCCTGATTGCAAAATACTGATGTATGAAATCAGCCTTAATGCGTCATCTAATCTACTTGCCTCTGATTGGCCAGTGGCTGCCATTGGACTAGTGCAGATAGAACATAAATAAGACGTTCATCTGAAATAAAGCAGGGAGCAGTGACGGCTGCGGACCCTGCACCAGTCGTGATCGTCAAGGGGTGCACTTGCCTGTGAGCCGCAAGAAGCAGCCTGGGAGCGGCCCGCGGACTGCGTGTTTGAGACCTCCGCTCTTGTGGAAAGGATTTTCTTTGTCGTATCATACTAACGTCTATAAAAAATTCTGCCCTTTGGAATTATACACAAAGCAAAATTAAAAAGGGCTAGCAAACATTGCAATTCTTTCAATGTACATTTTTCTCTAGCTAAAAAATCTATGAATATGAATTTTAGCTTAATTAACATGCGCACGCTGCTTCTTTTTCGTGTTCACAAACTGCAGCCAAAACTGCACCTTGTCAGAAAGAGCCTGGAAATGTCACAAAAAATGTAGGTGCTTTTTTGGTGCGTTTTTGCTGCTTTTTTGGTGCGTTTTTGGCAGCAGTTTTGTCAACAATTGTTTCATGTATTTTTCAGTTCAAACAAGCCCATAATGCTTGTCTTGATCCGGCAAAATTTGCTTGTCCGGCGGCCGGATGGAACGTTGAGGGGAACGTTTTTGTACCCGGCAAAAATACGGGTCTGGTGGGGTGTTTTATAATGATAGCCTATGGACGCCGGATCATATGACGAAAGCCGGCGCCGGTTTCGTTTTTGGGCATGCCCAGACTGTGTGTAAATAGTTTCTCTGTCGGTCAGTCTCTCCCTCCCTCCCTCCTTTATACTCATCAATCACTGGCGCGGCACTGCACGGCTGTCACACTGCTCTGGCGGCTTCTCCTCTTTTGAAAATGCCGGCTGCTCATTATTCCATCACATTTTCCCTGCTTCCCGCGCCCACCGGCGCCTATGATTGGTTGCAGTGCGACGCCCCCCCCCCCCCCCGAGTGACAGGTGTCTCACTGCACCCAATCACAGCAGCCGGTGGGCGTGTCACTATGGCGCATAGAAATAAATAAATAAATTAAAAAAACGCCGTGCGGTCCCCCCAATTTCAATGCCAGACAGATAAAGCCATACGGCTGAAGGCTGGTATTCTCAGGATGGGGAGCTCCACGTTATGGGGAGCCCCCAAGCCTAACAATATCAGTCAGCAGCCGCCCAGAATGGCCGCATCCATTAGATGCGGTTGTTCTGGGACAGTACCCGGCTCTTCCCGATTTGCCCTGGTGCGTTGGCAAATCGGGGTAATAAGGAGTTATTGGCAGCCCATAGCTGCCAATAAGTCCTAGATTAATCATGTCAGGCGTCTCCCCGAGATACCTTCCATGATTAATCTGTAAGTTACAGTAAATAAACACACACTTGAAAAAATCCTTTATTAGAAATAAAAAACACTAACAAATTCCCTCGTTCTCCCATTTAAAAAGCCCGACAAAGCCCTCCATGTCCGGCGTAATCCAGGATGGTCCAGCGTCGCTTCCAGCTCTGCTGCATGGAGGTGACCGGAGCAGCAGCAGACACCGCCGCTCCTGTCAGCTCCACGCAGCAAATGAAGACAGCCGCGGGATGAACTGATGATGTCATTGAAGTTACCCACGGCCACCGCTGAATCCAGCGGTGGCCGCGAGTAACCTCAGTGACAGCTCATCTGATCGCGCGGCTCACCTCATTTGGTGGCTCTGGCAGCTGAAAACATTGATTTTCCCCTCTCGCTGCTGCCGCCGCTGATAGTCACGTCCTCCACATCATCTCCCCTGTGCGTGCACGCTGGAGACAACGGTACTTCGGGGAACACGTGGAGGACGGAACTATGAGCGGCGGCGGCAGCGAGAAGGGGTCCATCATCTCCCCTGTGCGTGCATGCTGGGGACAGCGGTACTTCGGGGAACACGTGGAGGACGGGACTATCAGCGGCAGCGAGAGGGGGATGGACATTGGCAGCTGAAAACATTGATTTTTCCCCTCTCGCTGCCGCCGACGCTGATAGTCCCGTCCTCCACGTGTTCCCCGAATACCGTGTCCCCAGCGTGCACGCACAGGGGAGATGATGGGCCCCTTTTCGCTGCCGCCGCCGCTGATAGTCCCGTCCTCCACGTGTTCCCCGAAGTACCGTGTCCCCAGCGTGCACGCACAGGGGAGATGATGGACCCCTCTCGCTGCCGCCGCCGCTGATAGTCCCGTCCTCCACATCATTTCCCCTGTGCGTGCACGCTGGGGACAGTGGTACTTCGGGGAACACGTGGAGGACGGGACTATCAGTGGAAATTTTGGTAATATACTTACCAATTCAATCAGCTTCCTTACATTAATCTGCATACGTTGATACCAGATCATGTCTTCTGCTGCACTCCAAAGTTCTGCTCCTACACTATTTAGCATGGAACAATGGGGTTTCCACTTGCCTGTTACCTCACTTCCTGACAAATCACCTGCGTTTTTGGTACCAAAAATGCAGGTAAAAGGCAGGTAAAATGCACCACTTTTGATAGCATGCATTGTTCCTGCGTTTTTGATGCCCTCATTGATTTCAATGGGTGACAAATGTTGACAAAAACGCAGGAAGAATGAACATGCTGCATTTTTTTTGTCACAAACTTTTGACAAAAAAACGCTGACAAATAAACTGCAATGTGCGCATGACAAATCTGACTTCTCATAGACTTTGCTTGGAAGTCAAATGTCAGAAAGTTCTGACAACAAAACTGCAGCCAAAAAAGCAGCAAAAAAAGCAGCGTGCGCATGTAGCCTAATGCAGGAAGTGTTCACTCCATCTGAGCTGAGTCTATAATAAGGCTATGTGCACACTAGAAAAAGGATTTTTCTCAAGAAAATTTCTTAAGAAATTTCTTGAGAGTGAAGGATTAGCGCACCTGCGTTTTTACCGCGATTTGGTGCGTTTTTGGTGCGTTTTTACCGCTGGTTGCTCCCTGCGTTATTGTGCCATTATCTATGGCAAATAACGCAGTTAGCTGCAGAAAAGAAGTGACATGCTCATTCTTTTTCTTAAGAAAATCTACTGAAAGAATTTTCTTAAGAAGAAAACGCAGTGTGTGCACAGCTAATTTTTTTTGCCATAGGTTTTGCTGGGGAATGTCTGCAGAAAGGTTACAAGAATTTCTCAAGAAATTTCTGCAGCAAAAAAGCACCAAAAACGCAGGTAAAAAACGCAGTGTGTGAACATAGCCTACTAACTAAAAACCCAAGTTGACAACAAGGTTGTACAGTTTTCTTTACAGCTAACAGAATTCCAAAGTAATTTGCTAATGTGCCGCCCTGGCAAAACCAGGGTGGCACAGAGGACTTCATCTACCACAGGGGTGCAGGACTCACTCCTCCTTGGTAAATCCACCTGATCCCACACTGGTACAATCCAACAGACCCCCCCCCTCCCCCTAGAACAGTAGGGATGCCCACTCAGGGGATATGAAGTGTCTTAGGAGGAAACAAGTAGTTGGAAGTAAGTGGAGAGCAGAGCAAAGCAGACAGGGGTTGCAGCTCCTGGGCTGCTGTGGCAGCGTGCAGTGTGAGCCAAGTTCTGGGAGCCGAAGTGAGGAGTAAGCTCAGGGAACTGAAGTGGAAAGTGAGTTCCGGGACCGCTGGAACGAGTTGCTCTAGGAAGGAACCCGAAGTGGACCGGGGCAGGGTAGTGGCCCGCCGGTATTGTGAGTGGGAATCCGGACTAGTGCAGGGAAGTTTACTTCCCCCGTTCCAAGCAGAGGAGTTAGGCCTAAGCCACACGGCGAGAAAAATCGGTGCGAGTGGAGTGCAATAAAATATCGCATTCTCCTTGGACCAGCGCACATGAGCGATTATTTTCTCAGCCCTAATCGGACCGAGAAAACAATCGCAGCATGCTGCAATTGTAAGGTGAGACCCTTTTCTCTCGCACCCATTCAAGTGAATGGGGCGAGAGAAAAATCGCACTGCACTAACGGTACTCCGGTGTACCGCGCGTGCAGAGCGAGAATGGCAATGGCCGGCTACGGAGGAGAGAGGGAGAGAAATCCCTCCCCTCCTCCGTGCCGGCCCGCCCCTGTGCAGTGCTGGTCCGCCCTTCCGCATTGCCAGCCCGCCCCCCGCAGCTGAGGTCCGCTCGCAGGGTCGGACCTCAGACGCAGGCACGCTCGCATGACACTCGGCTCCTGCTGTGCTTCCAGCGCGAGCCGAGTCTCATGCGAGCATCGCAGTAGTGCCCCGTGTGGCCTCAGCCTTAAAGTGACTTTCAACTGTGCGCAGGAGAAAGGGCTCTGCTTCATTGTACCGGGTGTGGGATCTGAGCACCACCCACCAAAGGCCCACGGACACCGGCAATTTCTGGTTTACCTTACGGACTTGTGTGAAGTTACTGCGTCATCCTCAGAGTGAGTACACCAGTCCCCTCTGGTCCAATCCTGCGGACGGCGTTCCACTGTGCTATCCCTGCCACCACCACAACTCCCAACTGCGCCCCGGGACTACACCTCCCCTACCCGTGGAGGGGATATCACCTTGCTGCCCCCACACCATCGGTCCCGGACGCCTGCCCCGAGAGGCAGCGGCGGTGCCACCATCCCATCACCGCAACCCATGTCACAGACAATCTCCTCTGTAAATACCCCCCTCTTTCACTGTGTAAGTGGACGGGCGGTTGCACGAGCCCCGGGTCCGGTCACCACTCGAGCCCCAGACACGATCCCAGATCCAAGCGCCACTCGAGCAGCCCCGGTTGCCGCAGCAGCACCCATCCGCGACACTAAAGGCCCCGCCACATGCGCCGATATATCGTGCGATCGCAAGAGCGATCGCACACGCCCCCGTCATGTATGCGTCACGGGAAATTCGTTGCCCATGGCGCACAATGTCGTTAACCCCCGTCACATGTACTTACCTCCCTAATGACGTCGCTGTGGGCGGCGAACATCCTCTTCCTGAAGGGGGTGGGACGTTCGGCGTCATAGCGACGTCACACAGCGGCTGCCCAATAGAAGTGTAGGGGCAGAGATGAGCGGGACGTAACATCCCGCCCACCTCCTTCCTTCTGCATTGCCGGCGGGACGCAGGTAAGCTGTGTTCGTCGTTCCCGGGGTGTCACACATAGTGATGTGTTGTGCCTCAGGAACGATGAACAACCGGCGCACAGAAGGAGGAATGACATTATGAAAATGAACGATGTGTCAACGAGCAACGATAAGGTGAGTATTATTGCTCGTTAACAGTCGTTCGGAGATGTAACACGCTACGAAATCTCTAACAATGCCGGATGTGCGTCGCAAACTCTGTGACCCAGACGACATATCGTTAGCTATATCGTAGCGTGTGACGGGGCCTTAAGTCTTGTAATTTAGCCATTAAACCGTACTAGGATCAGATTCAGCAGGACCAATGAACAGTAAATTGTCCAGATAATGCAACACCCTCCAAAATCACATTTATGTTTCAAAACCAATTGAAGAAAAGTAGAAAAAGCTTTGAAAAAATAACATAACGAAAAACCCATGAGGAAATGAAATCCAAGTGAACGAAGGGAAACCTGTCACCAGGATTTTCCCTTATATCCTGCGGCCCCCACCAGTGAGCTCCTATATACAGCATACTAGAATCCTGTATATAACAGCCCAGGCCGCTCTGTAGAACTTAAAAAACCCTTCATTATACTCACCTATGGGGCGGTCCAGTCCAATGGATGTCACTGCTCTCGGTCCGGGGCCTCCTCCATCTTGGTCAGTCGCCTTCCTCCTTCCCAGCCCCGTGTGCAAAGCAAAGTGAATATACTAAGAACATAAGAGGAGAACTACATATATTAGAGAGAGGCTTGAAAGATGTTAGTGAAAATGCATGTTAGAAAGTGTATGGTGAAAGCGGAGTGTGCTTGTAACGTAAGTGCAATATGATGGAAGGGCATAATAATATATAAGCAGCAATTATAGAACACAAACAACAAAGAAGACATTTGAATCTTAATAAAAAGCATTTATAAAGTGCATAATGCCCATATTATATTGTAAACAGAAATATGAAGTACAAAGTATAAGGACACATGCCACAAGGCAAATAAAAAAATGCAAAAATTAAATGAATGGGTAACTACTGTATATTAATATTAACCTGTTCATGACTGCCGATGGTAAATCAATGTTTGCGCTTGCTCGGTTTTGTGCAGCACCAACATTTATTCACAGTCTGTGGCCAAGATGAGGTCGCAACCCCTGCGCGCTACAATCGCTGGGTTTCTGGTGAAGAACGGTACTTCAGACGAGAGACATCATCGGGACCTGATGATGTTAACCCTTTGCAATCTTCTATATGCCACAATCAATTGCGATTGCAACACATAGAAGTCAGAATCAGTGCGCTCCTTCTCTTACCTCTCCGGCTCCTCATGACATGATCACAGGGGAGCTGAGGGTTGTCAGCCGAACGTCACATGATGACCTCTGCGCCTGTCAGGCCCAGCCTGCAGCAGGGTCTGAAAGGCGATCTGACAGTATCATGCATTACCATGCTTTAGTTTATGTGCAGATTTTAGGAAGTTATCACTTTTGGGTATTTTCTGTCACCTAGGCCCCTGAAAGTCACTTCAAATCTGATGTTGTCCCTAAAACAACGGTTTTGTAAATTTTGTTGGGAAAATGAGAAATTGCTGATAAACTTTGAACCCTTCTAACTTCCAAACAAAAAAGAAAAATGATATTTCAAAAATTGCGCTGATGTAAAGTAGACATATGGGAAATATTAATTATTATCTATTTTGTGTGCTCTAATATTCTGGATTAAGGGTATAAAAATTAAAAGTTTGAAAATTGCAAAATTACCGCCAAATTTCCAATATTTTCGCAATTGAATGCAAAAAATATTGTTCTAAATTTACCAGTGTCGTGAAGTACAATCACTGGGATCTGTTGAAGCGTTCCAGAGTTATAACCTGTGAAAGTGACACTGGTCTGATATAAAAATATTGGCCTGGTCACGAAGGCAAAAATAGGCTCTTGCGCGCAGGGGTTAAATATTAGTTGTATCATAATAACCATAATGAAATTGTTGTACAATGTTTTTCTCCACTTAAGATAATCATCTTTTTTATTCTTTCCTCATAGGTGCCACACATCAAACGGAGTTATCAAAAAATGACATTGCTGTAACAGGTATGGTTTTAATTATTAATTTATAATTATAGTTATTATTAAATTTTATTATTTATTAAAATATCAGCTCGGAAAATGACGTGAAATTCTCCCAGGTTAGTATCGCTCTGTGCTCGTGTGATGCGCAGGATTGTGCGAGCTGTGGAAAGTGTTTGTTCGGCTCAAAATTTACTTAAATCCAGCATTAAGAGATGTCTTGTTCATGGAGAATTAAAAAAAAAAACTTACAACACTGCCCACCCACCTCCAGGAATGTTTTGCTTTTAGCCCATAGCAAAACATTTCCGGAGATGGATAGCCGGTGTTGGTTTTTTTTTCTATTAACTCTGGATGTAAGCAAAATTTAAGCTGAACAAACACTTTCCGCAGCTCGCACAATGCATTTCACTGTAAAAAAGAGCACCTAGGGTCTTATCCAGTGTTGAGGAGGGAAAGAAGAAGTAATTGGTGGGCTCACCTGGTTGAAATCGTAATGTGCAAGTAATTATAGGCCTGCTGCAGATCCCAGAGCAATGGAGATGAGAGTTTTGAATATAATCTGAACCTTACTCCATTAAACTATATAAGCACTAACAGGGACGATAGAAGCGTTTTTAGAATTCTTTTTTTAAATGCCGTATTGGTGGGGGTAGTCCCAGGTAACTGAACACAATCAACCCTTCCCAACTGCCTTTTTTGATTCACTCTGTCAACTTTACTCGATTAAACTATATAAGCAGTAATAAGGAACGATAGAAGCGGTTTTAGAATTCACCCTTTAAAATGACATTTTGGTGGTGGAAGCACCAAGTAATTGAACATTAAATTGTTAAACACTCTGTTGACCTTACTCCATTAAACTTTATAAGCACTAACCAGCTGAGAGCAGCAATTTTAGAATTCCATCTTTAAAATGGCATTTTGTTTTGTGAAGTAGGTAATTTAACGAAATCAATCATGTCTAAATACCTTTTTAAACTCACTGGACCCTAAACAGATATATCGCCCTGCACTAACATGCTCTAATAGCAGCAGTTATGGAATAATCCCTTTAAAATTTCATCTTCTTTGTAGCAGTAGTGGGTCATTTAAAACAATCAAGGTAGGCTAAATGCCTTTTTACACAAATTGTACCCTAATCAGACATCTCGCCCTGCACTACACTCAGCTTTCAGCAGTCTTGTGATTTAGTCCTGAAATGGCCTGTTTGTTGCATTGTCCAGCAGGTCCTGCCACACACTAAAGGGGGCTTTACACGCTGCGATATCACTACGGAGATATCGTCGGGGTCACCGTGGTTGTGACGCACATCCGGCCTCATTAGCGAGATCGCAGTGTGTGCAGGAGTGTGACTCCTCTGAGCGCCCATAAACGATCGCAAAAGAGGGAAAAATCACCCTGCACTAACATGCTCTAATAGCAGGTATTCTCAGGATGGGGAGCTCCATGTTATGGGGAGCCCCCCAGCCTAACAATATCAGCCAGCAGCCGCCCGGAATTGCCGCATCCATTAGATGCGACAGTCCTGGGACTTTACCCGGCTCATCCCAAATTGCCCTGGTGCGGTAGCAATCGGGGTAATAAGGGGTTAATCATGGCAGGCGTCTATGAGACACCCCAATGATTAACCTGTAGGTGAAAGTAAATAAACACATACACCCGAAAAAATACTTTATTTGGAATAAAAGACAAAAAAAACCCCTCTCTTTCACCATTTTATTAAATTCCCCAAATACTCCTCCAGGTCCGACGTAATCCACAGAGGTCCCACGACGCTATCAGCTCTGCTACATGAAGCTGACAGGAGCAGCAGTAGAACACCGCCGCTCCCGGGAGCTCCATGCAGCAACTGAAGGAAGTCGCGCTGTCAGCGGTGACGTCACTGAGGTAATGGCGGGGCATGTTCGGTGATGATGCGTGCGAGAGTGCCTGCATGTGCGGTGGTGATGCGTGCGAGAGTGCCTGCATGTGCGG